>NW_028297111.1:6112798-6317798 GCF_055798465.1 Pogonomyrmex barbatus | reverse complement strand
CCGAAAAAAAATTCTCTGATTTTCAAGATAATTTGTTAAAAATTTCAGATAAAATGAAAATATTTTTAAATATATCTTACAAATATATATATATATATATATATATATATATATATTTGTTTTTAATATTTTTCATTCATAAAAGTTTATAAATCATAAAATAAAGTATTACTCGATTTTCAATAATTCAATTAAGAAAATTTTGAAAGAAATTGTAAAGATTTTAAAAAACAAATATTTTAATACCGCTTCAAATTTTCAAACTTTTTTTAAAAACTAAAAATCAAAAATTATATAATGCACAACCGGAATTATAAAATTCAATACTTTGATGAAACTATTAAAACAAGTGTCTTCATTAAACAAAATTGCATCAAACATGAAATCGCTGTCTTCGATACTGAAATTGAATATTGGATTGATTGTAAAATCAGTATGCTCTGATATTTAGAATAAATAGGTTCACTGTTATCAATTTATTAAATTGATAACAGTAAACTCCCAATTATAATATAAAGACAAAATATAAAGGGAAAAAGCAACTTTAAAAAATTTTCTTGATTCTTCTGAAGGCATAAACAAAAAATTCCTGAAAATTTCCAGAAAATTTCAGATTTTTTAAATTTTTATCAAGTAATAGATCTGCAAATTTATCCGATTATTTTATTATTATTATTATTATTATTATGTTCGAATCGTATCGAGGAGACATACATGCCGACAGATTGTTATCGTTCGAATCGAAACACGTACCATTTCAGCTTTAGCCAGATAAATCCAAAGTTTGCGCCACGTACTAAATTTGTTCTGGTCGCTGAAATTGTAGCGCATCTCCTTCGAGGCATATCGGGTCGATAAAGGGCTGCGATAGTCGCAGAAATCGTTGCTCGGCACTTTCGAAACGCTCATGATCGAATAAGATTGAATAAGGCCCGGCAAAGCAAAAGAGACCGTCCGACACGATCGCGTGAATAAAACTGCAATCAGCTGATACTGCCTATGCTCTGACCGAGACCGAGACCGGGTGATCGATTATGTCCAAAGCGCCTCGCCTTGGGAAACTGGTGAAACTATTTGAAACGAACTACTCTTCAACTCCGTCGATCGCAAAGCGACGAATAAAATAAATGCAATGTGATTAGTAGAGAGTGAAAAAGAATCGGTTGTACCAATGTTATTTTGGCTTTAAGAGAGATTTAACGATTTTATTACAACTTTTTTTTATAATTTTTATATTTACAATAAAAAAAAAAACAATATGAAAAACTTACAGATTGTTCTAAATTGTAATTTAAAATTTGTACAAAAAGAATGGTTTGAAATTGCAGTGCAGAGATTAATTATTCTGTAAATAAAAATTAATTTAATTTTATTTATATCATCATGCTTCATTTGTAATAAAATTTTAATTCTTATTTATAGGACTATTGTTTACACACAGGAACCTTACATAAATCATTTTGAATACTTAAAATATTTATATAAAAAAAATTGAGATTTTTGTCATTATTTTTTTAATTACATTTCTATTAAAACATATTTCTATTTTATATTTAAATAATTTGTTATTCAAATTCTAAATTCTAAACCGCCGCAAAATTTTTTATATTACTTTTAAATGTGATCTAGAATAATCTATTGTTTTATAATTTTTTTATTTTAAATAATAATCATTCATAAGTGTATCCTTCAAATTTTGAATTATATCAAAGTAAAAGTGTTATAGATTTCGTTTTTGTTTTGATGCAAGAAATTTAAAGTTTCACTTAAAGCCAAAATTGTTGATGCAGCCCAATCTAAAATTAATATTTATCATACAAATTTTATCGTACGAGTACACATTTGTGGAACATGTTAAATAAATAGTAAAATTGTCAAGGCTTTAGAAATTTCTTGTCTTTTGTAACTAATCTACATGTTCGAAAAATTTCATCGTGCAATAATGAAACTTTATTGGTTATTAATTATAACTTATAAAGTTTATAAGTTATCAGTCTAAATGCAATGATAAACACACGTTCGCGATGAATGAGCGATTAATAAATACAATAACAAATCAACAACAAAGTTGTGTAATATTGCAATGCTAATTCCAAAACAGCTTTTGGCTACAATTTTTCTAGATAAATGTAAAGAAATTTTTATTTTATGAAATTATATTTATAAATTGAACATAGTTACAAATCTATCTCAAATATATGGGCATTAATTCAGAATCTACAAAGACATGTTTTTACATACTACATTATGTCATAAATCCAAAAGTCTCAAAAACGAAATAAATAATGTGTAAAAAGTAATTCGACCAATCTGGCCTCCAACAGATTAAATTGCAGCAATAGAATTTCACAGGATTTTTATTTTGAACCCTTTCCCATTAATGCTGGAAATATCAAACGATCGTTTTTGGTCGTTTCTATTTTTTTTTAAATATTTTTGCAAAAATAGAACGTACAAATTTTCTAATTTTAACATTTTTCATTAAAATAAAAAGATTAATTAATAAAGAGTTAAAAAATTCTAAAATTATCTTTAAGAAAAAATTATTAATTGAAAAAGAGAAATAATTAAAAATAATCGCTTGATATTTTTAATATTAAATTTTTTTTATACAGGAATTCCTTATTTTCAATCAAATATTTTAAATGAGCAAATAATAATAATGTGCACATTTCAATATAACATTCAGTTGAAAAAGAATCACAAAATTTTCAGAAAAAATCTTATAATTTACTATTCCTTCCCTTCGTTTTATCTTTCACTTAAATTGAAACAGCAATACAAAAAAATTAAAAAAAAAAGTTTAAAAAAACGTTAATTTTTTTTTTAATTTATTAAAAAGATAAATTTGTGTAATTAAAATCAAATTCAGTGTTTCAATTTTAATTATTAAAATATGATAAAATTTTTGTATTCGTGGAAAAATGTATAAAAAAGTACAATTTCTCGCTTACCACGTTCGATGGATTCCAATCGACACGCGCCCATTCGACATGGACATCGTTGCACTTGAAAAGTCTCTCAGGTCTCAATTTTCGTCTGGCCAAAGCTGCATTGCGATGTGATTTGAAAGAAACTATAGCGTAAGCCGCATTGTAATTTGGAAATCGATAAATGGATACGTATTCAATATCCCATGCTGATGCATAAATCACCTGATTGCAATGAAAAAACAATTACAAAACTGAAAATTGATGGAATAAATGCGGAACATGTATATTTATTTATAAATTGTTGTCATTACGCAAGAATACATTTAACAATAATACACTTAAAAAAAAAATGATATAAAGAAAATGAGAAAGAAATAAAAATTTCAGCAAAATTTATTTTTCAAAATAATCTTTATTTTTTCGGTGAAGCTATAAAAAATTCAAGTTCCACAAGAAATTTAACTTATAAATTTTTACTTACAAACCCACTTAGATAATATTTAAAATAAAATTCTATAATTTAATAGATAATCTATAAATTAATTCTATAGTAATAATATAATTTTATGCATTGCAAAATATCTCAAAAATCAAATTATATATTGTAACCAATTATATATAATACATATTAAAAAAAAAATATATATATATATATATACATATGCAACATTAAAGTATAAAGTTAGATATAAAGTTATAATAAATTATTCTGAAATTTAGCATAAATTATAAATTTATTTGCTTAAAACTGGTGAAAAAAAACGTAAAAGAAGACAAAGAAACAAAGACCTACCCTGACGACTTCTTCTGACGCGATATGCCATGGCAGAGGACCAATGTAGAGCTTGCACTTGTTCACACTCGCCAGGACACGTATCTTTCTACCCGGCGAAATTTCATACTGGTCCAGCTCAGTAATAGCGCGTGCAGCATCCTCCGGATTTGTATACATGATAAAACAATAGCCCCTCGTCAGTTCAGCCATGTCCACCATCAGTCGGATTTGGAAGACCTCGCCGACCATTTTGAACAACGGGTACAGAGTATCCTCGTAGATCGTCTTCGGGATCCGACCGACAAAGATCTCGCACTCTATACCAGGAGTTGGTCCACTCCAACGGAACGGCTGAATGCTGAGGATCCTCTGACCGTTGATTTGCGTGGACGCCAGTTTATACTCGTGCAGAAGCCGAAGGACATTCCTATGGGTTTCCAATTGTCGACGTAACGCGGGGCACATGAGCGAGGACTTTGAGTTATTTTCGCCTCCTGTTCATTGTTAAAAATATTGACAATTAGAGGTAAACTTTATTCGAAAAGAAATATCGATCTTTATGTTAAAGAAATGTTGAGACTTTTGAAGAATTATAATTCTAATCGTTATAATTCTTCAAAGATCTAATTGTACTAATTGATGATACGATGTCATTGTGTGTTGTTGAAAGAACACCGGAAAGAAATCTTTTCAATAATAATGCGTTTGACGCTTTAAATTTCAATTTTGCAATGAACTTAGAAATTTATTGAGAATTTATTTGCAGCATCTTTTAGAAATTTATAATTAATACAAAGTAATCATCATCATTTAAAAGAAATAAATGTGAATTTACAATAACAAATTTTTTCTCTAATAATTCCATGATCTTGACCAGGTAATATGAACTATGTGTATGATCGAAATGATTTGTACACACCCCCCCCCCCCCACACACACACACATGTATACATACATATGATATGCGGAATAGCAGCGACTTTCTTGTGTTGCGCGGTACAATAATGATAAACACAGCGTCACCGTATCCATGGAGAAAGACATTCGAGGTAGCACACACTACTATACTCGCTCACGAGATACTATCTCGGAAGAAAAAAACGTTTTAATTCGACCGAGTCTGTATTGAGAAACAATTCAAAGAGAAAAAAAATGTTGACCGCGGAAATGGTACATTAGAATTGTTTAGAATCAGCCGAACCAAATTTTTTTTATCGTTTCGTTTTCTTCCGCTGATTTTCTATCGCTTTCGACCTCTGTTTCGACATTGTCATTTACAATTGCAATAAATCTTGATTTTAGGATTTTTGATCTTTTTAATCTATGCGAAACACACATTTGTTCGAGAATACTCCCTTTACTGAACGCCGTACGTTTATATATACTCCGCGCGAACAAAATTCATACGCAACTCTCTAATTCACGTAGATGAAAAAAAAAAAAAAAGAACAAAGCATTATCGACTCACCATTCTCAAAATTTTCCAAATTCAGGGACGTCTCCTGTTGCATAATGCCCGCGATATTTTCGACGTCGGTCATGGGAAATTGCGGCCACTGTGCGACTTCCTCGCTCCTCGTATTTTTCATTTTCCGAAATTCACGCTTCTCCTCCTTCCGGCCGCCTCTCCTCCGGCTGTTCCCTTTGCGATTGTCTCTCGTTTTATTTACCTCCATCTTCACACAATCCCAATCAATAAATCGATATCAGCTGATTCAGAACAATCTCGAACGATCACATAAAGAACGATATATATATATATATATATATGTTATATATAATATGTATATATATATATATATATATATATATATATATAATATATGTATATACGAATATATATGATATACGCATATATACGCGTAATACATTACGTATAAACGTATATATGCATATGTTCGACGTGTTGATGCGGGTCTTTGTAATAATAAAAGCGGATCGTTCCACCGCCGATTATCGCCGCGACGCGAGAAACTCATCTACTGGCGAGAGAAACGAGCCGACAGCCGGATTACGCGCTCATCGAGGGAGGACAAAATAAATTCAGGATGTATCAGGATTGGCGGACAAGTTAATGTGGAAGGGATAAGGGATAGAGATTTACCTTCGTCTCTCTTACTCCGCACGCGGCATTCCTCTTTCCTCAATTCCGGACGGAGCGACGGCCGTCGGATCGACTTTCATCTGTCATCTTGTCGCCGTGTCGGCGGGATTTAGCGAACTACGCACGCACATCAAACAATCGATGCTATTGTGTACCACGCTTTGTACTGACGTGTGCTATATCCTTACGTAAACTATATACATTTTTTCGAAACAGATCTGAAAATTGTGGAAGGATATGGAGTTCAGAAAACTCATAACGATGTTACATAATTATACAGCTTATACTAAAGCTATTTCACATAAATGTATATTTGTTTTCTTTGAAGAGGAACTATATACATCCTGTGTTTAGAAATAATTTAATCCTCTATTTTAATCCTCGTAAAGAATATACATAAATTATACTAACAAAGTACGAAAGATAGAAATATTCCATTTAGCGATATTTCGCTAAAGCATTTAAAGCAACGTGGACGATTTATTTTTGAAAATAATATTTTTGTACTCGCCAGTCACAGATAAGCTCAAGAAAGTGAAAAAGAATCGCGTTCGTATTTTTTAAGTGTAGCATTAATTATTAATTCGTACACATTTAAGAAAATTAAATGATTGTCGCGGCAAATGACTATGTTTTAAATAAAATGTGAATTTTTTTTATTCGTTTTATTTCTGTTTTATTTTATTCTTACTTTGTGTGTGAAATAATATTTTATGTGTTCTTCTTTATTTATCAACTATAAATAATTATTAAATTGGAAAATTTTTTCTTTACACATTATTATATTAATTATTTATATATCATTCCATTTCTAAAGATATACATGTATGTAAAAGGAAAAATTTTCAGCAATCAATTAATTCCTATTAATATTAATTATGTAATAAATATAATTATACAATATATACATTTTAAATTCTTTTATATATAGTTTTATTATTACATTTAATTTATAAGTATGTTATGTTCTTTTGCATGTATCATTATTATATCTATCGATGTAAATTTTATCTCATAATTTTATTGCTCGCTCTTAATTTGAAGATACAATTTACGAGATATAATACTTAGTTTTTATATATAATTGCGAAATATAATTTAGCATTTTATATATATAATTTATACGCTATCTATTTATCTAACGCTTTCATACTTACGTAAATGAAATTGAAGTTGAACGCGCATATTTGTCACTTTTTTAGTTTCAGAAAGCTCATCGTTAGAGAACTAGAGAACTATGAGAGATTCAAGTCGCGTCTTCTTTTCTCGAGAGACGTAAAATAATAACGAGTGGAGTGTCGAAGAGACAGCAGCGAGACATTTAGCGTGTCGCAAACGGGTTCAAGGTGGTAGTACGAGGCGCGCGACGAGCTTCTCCGTGACACATATTCGCAGGGTTCTCATCGTCCTGCGCCATTGCACCGTGTGATAACAGCATTGTTACTTGTGTCGTTTCGCATGCAGTCAGTCCTTATTACATGACACACACGATGCCGCCAACCTGGACGACTGCGCCTTCGCGATATCTTCTCAGTCGTCGCTCGAGCGCGTCGCGACGCGAAGCTCCGTTTCGCGATTCCTCGTGTCGCATCGTGACTACAGGTGATAACATACCGGTTTCCACTATCGAGTGGTTAACTAGAACATTTAGCGATATCGCTCAACTTCATTTCAAAGCAACGTGGACGATTTATTTTTGAAAATAATATTTTTGTACTCGCCGGTCACAGATAAGTTCAAGAAAGAGTGAAAAAGAATCGTGCTGCGTATTTTCGTATTTTTTTAAGTGTAGCATTAATTATTAATTCCTACACATTTAGAAAAAAATTAAATGAGTGTTGCGGCAAATAACTATGTTTTAAATAAAAACGTGAATTTTTTTTTCATTCGTTTTTTATTTCTGTTTTATTTTATTCTTACTTTATGTGTGAAATAATATTTTATGTGTGTTTCTTCTTAAAATATTAGAATTATAATTGGAAATAATTTCGCAAATGAAAAAATGATTTAAGTAAACTATTTGTCTTTGTTAAAAGTTATTTTTTTCTGTTAACTGTAACTATTGACAAATTAATGGGAAATATAACAAATTAACGGGAAAATTAACGTATAAATTTGCTAAAAATATGTAAATTATAAATTTTATTAAATTCATAAATTCATAATAAGATCCATAATAAAAATGTTTTATAAAAACCAATTTTTTTTTCTAAATTACAGATTTTTTTTAGTAAAAAATTAAAAATTTATTTATGGTTCTTGTTGTAACATGAAGAACGCTTGCCATAAAAATTTTTATTCTGTTTCCAACAGAATATTAATTTTTGGGTCCTTGTAACTATAATACATCTTCGTATACGCAATGAAAATTAATAAGAAAAGCTAACAAGAAAAAAGATGGCGTTTCAAAAGAAAATGAGAACGGTTTGTTAATAGCCTGAGAAATCACGTAATGCTTCGCCGAAAAGAGACGACACTTTCGCAAACGACCATTTGTTCACCGTTCCCTTAGTTGTTCGTTTGACATCATCTTCTTTAGTCGCATCATGTGGAATCGCAAGGTGTTCATTAGAATAATCGAAGTGGTACGTAGATACATTTTCAATTTGCTTTTCGGCGTGATTTCTTTTATGATTGATACGTTTGGTTCTGAAATTTAAAAAATTTTTACTTTATCAGTTGTTGAAAAATTGAAAGTTGGAATGGTTGAAACGAATGAAATATATCAGATCTGTAGCAAAACTGTAGCATTAATCTAAACCCCCTTACATCAAAAAGATGTAAAGATGTAAAGATTTTAGATTAATGCTACAGTTAAAAAAATTAACTCAGTCTCTGTTTTTTTAAATTTAATGTTAGCATTTATACACTATATATGATAGCAATAATAATTAATTGCTGAAACAATTAATCTTTATAATAAACCAGTAATAATAATAATAATAATAATAGAAAAGCGGTAATTAGCGCAAAATATATGTTTCCATATATTTATGATATCTCAGAAAATTTATCAAAAAATATTTTGTTGAAACGATACTCGTTTGAAATGACCCGTGATGTTGACTGATATAATTCTCTTCGCACCATCTGTGAAATTATGAATTGGTGAAAATCATGTGTGCGTCGAACTGCAGCTCCTGTGCGTCGCCTGCATCGTGGCGCTTAGGGTAACAGACGATGAGAGCAGAAGGGTATTCAATTACCTAAGAAATCGCAGTAGGGAGTGGTCGCTATTGAACAATGTGACGTGGGGCAGCATAGGTATCTAATTTGATTCTCATGATTCAGACATCCGGATATATGGATCTCTCTCTCTCTCTCTCTTTCTCTTTCTAGAATCTGACTTGTAGCATACTCATTTCCCAATTTCCGCGTATTTTCAGGCGCTGCCCTCGCAACGGCGACCTGTGGCGGATACATCATCATAACAACGGGTCTTTTGATCGCCGCGGCTACCGGAGAACTCCAGGGTCGAAAGACGGTAATTACTTTCCTTTTCTTTTTTTTTTTCTTTTCTTTTCTTTTCTTTTCTCATTGCGTTTCGTAATATCATCAAGTAACACGGCAAAAATGTCGCGGCAGATTTTAGATTGCACGGAAAGATTAGGAGAGTAATTTTCTCTCATTAATAAAAAAAAAAAAAAAAAAAAAATAATATCGTGGCATTCTGTTACCAAGAAGATACAATCTTTGAATGAAGTTACTTTTTTTATTGATAGATGGGGTCGATATATTTCCGAATCCATTTAGAAAAAGAAAAGAAAGTTGACGGTACATCTCGATGACAAGGCTTTTCACATTTGTGCCTATCGTTAGCCTAGAATTCACTGGAAAAAAAAAAGGAATTGAAGATAATTATCTCGCTCTTTATACCGCAATAATATACATAGCGTTGCGCGGAATTATCCTATCGGCCGAAGTAAAAACATTTCGCTGCGAAGATAGACCTTCGTAGGAACTTCCACTTGTGACGCAGGAGCGACACGATGGCAGGAGTAGGATTTGTTTCAACAACACGTCGAGATCCTTCTCAAGCGGTTTTAATTTATTCCGAGGTTGGCAAAGTGAAAATATCACGCTGCATATATATATATCGCATATAAATCGCAGCGGCAGTGGCGTGAGAAAATCGGTAGCGCGAAGGTGCCATTGAGGGGGCCAAGGATAAGAATATTCTCTTAACGCGAGAATATTCACGTAACCACAGCCTTGGGTCAGTCGCGACACGTAATGTAACTCATTTAATGACTCATAATACTGAGGCTGGGTCTAGCCGATCTTGAGCGGACTGTATAATGCGTACATTTCCTGTATGCATTCCTGGCATTGATTTCTCTTTCAAGAGAGTAAGTCCGTCGGCACCAACAGACGGCACGCGTAACTGATCCTCGTCGACTCCAAATAATCCCTGAGTAACATAACATGCATTTCATGCACACCGATTACTTTTTTTCCATCTTTTTTTTTTTTCTTTTTTGTTGTAAGGTCATTGGGTAATAAGTTTTCATACATAATCAATCGGCTGCGCCGTAAAGCGTAAATAGATTACGTCGACGCTAATTGTAAGATCAGGCAAGTGTAACGGATTTTTTTCAAGCTCGATTGAATCTTAGGAATTTTTCCTGCTTGGATTGGGCGTGATCCTCTTCGGGATAGTCGGCGCCTTGTCTCTCGCATCAATCGACAGCGTTCCTGAGGATCTGGTTGACAATGCCGCGGTTTTAGGAGCGTTGTGCTTGCTCACAGCGTTGGTGTTTATTGGAGATTTGTTGATGAGCCCGCCCCGCAAGAAAAACAAGCAGGACGAGGCACGAATCATTGATAAAGATTTGGGTAAGATTAGATCAGTTAAATATCTCTTTTATGAAAAAATTAGTAGCTCATTACATTAAATATATATAAATAAGAGAGCAAATTGAATATTGAAAAGAAATTCTAATTTACTGTATTGTATAGTATATTCCGTTCCCGTTATAGTAAAAAAAATTTATGCTAAATATATCGCATGTTCTAAACTGGACTGCCCGCTCAAATTTTTTTTTATTAATTTAACACAATTGATCACTCTTCTTTATTAATATTTTAAAACAAAATTAACGCAATTTACATTGTAATGAAGATAAATTATATTTATTATGTAAAATTAAAACGAATTATTATTAGTTTAATGTTTCTTGAGAATTGTTTTCATAATTTTACATTTTAAGTTAATTAAAAAAAAAAAAATCACACAGAGAACAATTCAGTTTACACAATAAACATGTGTAAAATTTACATATAAACGTTGAAAATTTAACACAAAATATTACACATTTTTTAATATAGGATCCCATGTTTTCTTCGCATAGGATTCTAGTATAATTGTTGGGATTTATATAATACATTAATTTAACATTTAATTTCTTATTTACTTTATATTTGTGAATGAGATTTCTCAATGGGATTTCAAAAAATAGGGAAGCGACAGGTGACACCAGTGGTGACTGCCGAGGATACGAAGAAACCGACCGTCGTCAAGATCCCCGAGGACGAGAACGGTCGCGTAAACGATGCTTTCCAGAAATCGGATGATCGTCGCTCCGATCCTACGAGATCGCAGCAGGAATCACCCACCACCGTGCACCCGCGGGACGCCCAGGATGATCGCGAGCTCCGCGGTGATCAGGAGCCACGGGAACGTGCACAGAATTTCGAGAACGGCCGCGCTTATCGCGACTTGCAGAAGTACCGCGAGATCGAGGTGCCGCGTACGGTGCACGATCCTGATAGCAGGATCGAGCAGTCCAGGATAACATATAAGAGCCGAGACATCTATCAGCGGCCGATCGACGAGATCGACACACCGCGCTTTCCGACGGAGTACGAGAAGGGAGACCCGGTCTTCGCGAGGATCGTCAATCCGAGTGTGAAAATCATGAAGGTCGAACGAGACGCTGTCGAGGAGGCGCTCGACAACTACAGGTGATTTCTCGCGTCCGGGAATTCCTCCCGCCGATTCCTCGGTTCGAAGATTTCTTTTTAAGCATCGGCCATATGTCAGCTGTCTTGGATCACGTCAGGATATCATAACGCCTAAGTATTCAAATGACTCACGCCTTTTGCGTGAGATGATTTGACATTATAAAAAAAAATTGAACTGAAAACACACATTTGGTCGAGTTACGAATATCCAATATTTAAAATAAGAAAAATCTTAAAACGTTTGAATCTTCTTTTCTATTTCTTTAAGAATTCTCTTAATTGACGAAATAATTGAAGATTTAATCTTCAGAATGATTCAAACTTCCTATATTGAAATCGTAAGATTGATACAAGATAATCTTTATCGTATATGTGTCATATTTCCCGTTCTTTTCTGATATCCATAAAACAATTATGAACCTCGATTGTCTTAGTCAGGATAGAAATGAAGAGTCATTTATATAGGCGTGAATCGCTGGAAATCGTTCGCTTCCTTACATTCCTGACATTATGATTCAAGATGTCTGACGCATAGTGGTGCCGATTCCAAAAATATAATAATATTTTATTCAAATGGCAAACAGATATTCGGACAACAGCCAGTATGATAACGTGCCAATCAGAATGCGCGGCTCATCGGGAATCCTAAAGAGCCATCATCGCGACGTGTCCTTCAATGTGCCACCTCCGCCTAAGGACTATCGATCTAGAAGATCCAAAGATGAGATCGAGATGTTAGAGGAATATTTTGGCGTACTGAAAACCACTGGCACGCAAACTTCAAGGACACCGTCCTCGCCGACGGATCCAGGATATGTTCGACATACTGCAAGTAACTGGCCGCAGGAGATTCAGTCGAGTACACCAAAACCTAGCCCGGAACACAGTAGAGTTTAACCCTTTCATGCGCGGATATTTTTGGTCATTTCATTAATTATCTATTGATCTATTGGCCAGCTTTAATTCAGAAAGGATATCAATTATTTTTTTTAATTAGTAAAATTATTAATTAAAACTTTTTAGAAGTTTTCTTCATTAATCTTATAAATATTAGCCATATCCTGCTATTTTACATTTATGAGATTCATTGAATTTTTCCATAATTAAGTTAGCCATGAAAGGATTAAAATAGAATATAATTATCATCAACATTATATATTCTTTGATATTTTCTGAGATTTTTGTATATGATAACAATTGAAAAGAGAAACTAATCAAGTCCAAGAATATTTAGAATTAATAAGTTGCACTTAACTTTAATTGCATTTAAAATTAAAATAGAATAGAAATTTTTTTTATGTATGTATGTATGTATTCTCAATGTTAGGTTATTTGATTCAATTAAAAAATTTAAATTATAAGAGGAAATAATAGGAATATAAATTTTGGACTTAATGGCCATTATCAAAGACATGTGCGAAATGCTCCAATGCATTTACATTTAAGTTAATTATAATAATAAAAATAAATAAATAAGGATAGCTACATCACAGGTCTGCAATGATTTTAATAATTAATAAATGTTAACAAGAGTGATTTTTAGTGTTACGACAATGGAAAATAATAAGGCAATTAAGAATCAGCGCTGTAAACGGTGTTAAAATGTTAATTGTGCACCATTTACAGCGCTGATTCTTAATTACCCTATTGTTTCCAATTAAATATTTTTTGATGACTTTTGTCAGTTTATACATCTATAATTTTTGAAAGTTTTACTTTGCAGACTTGCGGTAGTCTCAGGATTACGAGATAAAAGTCGGGAAATAATAACCTCTCTCTGTTTACACGTAAAAATTTCAATACAAAGTTAATAACTTCACATTTCGTATTCCTATATGCATATACATACAATTGTTATTAATAATCCGATAACATATAATCGCTGCGTAGTTAGTCATTTGTTCAACATTCATCATGGACGTGTGTTAATATTAGTGTTAATATTACACTGCCGTGATGGATGTAATTTCTACTCGCGTATTTCTCGTCCTGTTTCTTTTGTTATATATATATATATGATATATATATATATATATATATATATATGAACTCTTTAAAATATATAAATAAATGCTATACAAGTCCATCGTTTCATGTCATATGTCCGATATGAACAGCTTAGATACTTGAGCATTCGTTCTTTTTCCTCATGATCCTCCTTTCCAGCGAGTTCTACAAATATCTTTGAAGACGGATTAGCTGTATCACCATCCATTGAGGTACAAACCGGATCGTTAAAGCGAGCTTATCCTACCTGGTATCCGATATAGCTTGACTTTCAAGGTTAGTTCCATACATTAAGAACAATATATCATCATTCATACTGACTAACAGCTACATTCGTGGCCTCAACTAACGTTACGATACATTGATCGAGAATTTAACTTGGCTACCGCTCTGCAGACTAACTAATTCGAATCGAATATCAGTCGCGAAGGAGGATCCCCGTATTATGAGGAAGTTTATCTCATGCCGAGCCCGATGCCGACTCCACCTTGAGCGTTGGACGTCCTTTGCTCCATGGTGATATATTGCCTGATAAGCCGAGAAATTTCGTGGGCCTGCTCCGTTTGCAGCCTAGTGATACGCTGTTGCATCAGATTGCCGCACTTCATGTCGAGGTAGAGCGTGCCCTCCTCGGATTTGACCTTTCTGGTGGAAATCACCTCAGAGTAGGGATAATGGTATAGTGTCTCCTGAAAAGCGCAAGACGGTTAAATCATAAGATGCCATTATATTAAAAAAAAAAAAAAAAAAAAAAAAAAAAATAGAAATAGATGTCCAGAAACAGAACCACTTACATGAGTGATCAAATCTATGAAATGCACTCCATGTCGATTGAGAGCGAGGATATGATCAGCACTCTTTTCCTTGCCCTCAGGTACTCTTTTTACAGCGAAGAAACTTGAACCGAATAATGGCCACTTCGACAATATTTCTAAAGAAAAAGATCATACATGCATATATTTTCAATCCATTTGCTATGATAATTTTTATGTGACTGCTATTTTATTTAAATTCTCACTTGTAAATATCAAAACAACTTTGAAGGAATTTTTTAAATATTATTATAGAATTTTAAATATTGCTTTACTGATATTATATAGTGTATGAAAAACAGTAATAGCATTATGTATTGAATGTTACTTGTTGTATAATATGTTATTTAAAAATGAATTAAAAGTTAATTCAATCAAGTCTAATATTTTTATAGTCTAATATATTTATATATAATAAACACTCTTACAGTGTGTTAAGTTATTTAGTTATTTAAAATTTTATTTTTAAACTTTTTTATTAAAAAAAATGGTTTAGTGTTATTAATAGTTATTAATAGTTATTAATAGTTTATTTTTACATGTGCCAAAGTGCTTTTTTAATTTTTTTTAAAGAGATTCTGGAGAAATGAGCGTTTATATATGCATATCTAAACATACATCTATACATACATGTACATATATATGCTCATACATATGTTTGTATACAAATACACATGCACAAATTTTCATATAAACTTTTTGTATTATATTAGGTGTTAAGCCTTATTCTAAAATGTAAACGTTATTTCTTTACGTAATCTGTTTGTTTGGAAATATCAATTTTGTAAGTATACAGATTGTAAAATTTAATATAAATGAATTAATAATTCTAGACGCTGTAAAGCAAAAGAATTTAAATTAAATTAGTAAAAGAATTTAAATTAAAAGATTTTTTTCGTTTTCGACATGAAATTCACGCAAAAAAACATGTAATTCGATAAAAATAGTTTTGAAAATCATTTTCCATAATTAATGCATAAACTTATGAAGAAAGATTTACAAATCTATAAAAACAAAACTGTACTATAAAAATAACAAGAAGTTTTTATGAAAAATATCGTATTCTATTGATAAATTCAGCATTCCCTTTAAAGAATCGTTTTTAAGCAGCCACGTGACACTTTTTTAATATACAATATTAAATAAATTATATAACTAACACTTGTTTTATGGAAATATTATTCATGGTATAATTTATTAATAAAATCTAATTCAATAACGCAGAAAGTTTTCCAATAAGATATCGATTCTAAATTTCGATTCGACTTACCGAGCACTTGTGCCTTGCAAACAGCTGCCGAAGAGTGTTGAACGTTGTTCCAAGCTTGTTGAACCATGTTGGACCACTGTTGCGGCCTGGGTTCTCTTAAACTGAGCGCTGGTTTTGGCAACAAATATTTAATCTCTTTTGTCGCGGGTTCATGGGTCATGTCAGCTGCTCTGTGCAATAGTGCCGCTATTTGCGCCATGTCATACTACAGAACACGCAAATCGTTAATTGGATTGCCTATTTTTGTTAATTTCATTTAGTTAATTTTAATTTTCGAGTTGTTCGTACTCACAATTATTTCCTGAGGTAAATGTTCTCCAGGTAGAACTAGTAAAAGTCCTTCCAAGTAATCGGGAGCGATTTGATTAAATACGACTTCTATATACAACGCTGCATCCAGCCGCAGAGGATAGTACCAAACAGATCTAGAAAAGAATGTTTTTTAGAAAACATTATTTTCAGCAATATATCACTGAGAAAAGACAATGTTAAAAATTTCTGCGTTTTTGAAAAATGTATGGTAAAAATTATTCAAAATTAATTATATCTACCTCGATAATCAAACCTGCAGAGATAGAGTTTTAAATAGAGTATGCTATCAACTTTTAACAGCAAAAAGCAACAAATTTCTATATATATATATATATATATATATATATAGAGATACAAAAATTGCCTATACGCAGAGTATAGGCTGCTCGATTTTTGCCGTCGGTTTGCCTACATAACATAAGCATCGCTTGTTTTGTCTCTCGGGAGCTGCTCTGAGTCGCTCCGAACGACCTCGGCATACTTAGACTGCGTTCCGATATTCGGGCTGCCAGTACTGAAAATATATAGTTCAGGTCTATATTATAAATTTTCAGTACCGACAGTGAATATCGGAACTCAGCCTTAATAATGAAGGTTTGCTTGAGTTTGCTCCGAGATAGACAAAACGAATAATGCTATAGAATGCCAATAAGTTCTGTCAACAAAACATAAACAAAATGCGACCTCAGATGAGATCAGTCTGCTAATATATTTTCTGATTAAATCTGTTGCCAGTCTGTCGACATTCTGCTAAATTAATCTACTAACTACTATTAATCTACCAAGTATCAAGATAAATAATCTGGAAAAGGGGAAAAAATTTCATAAAATGATTACAAAACTTTGTACTCCAAAATATCTGATAAACAACATGATATACTACTTTTTTAGATATACTTTCACAAATAATACTAATCGAGTTGGTTTTCCTAATTAAAGACATTGATAAACATTGACAATTTCTGATATTTTTTGTATGTTAAAACAATTTTTTCTTGAAAAAAATTTCAAAAGTAAAAAAATTATTTTTTTAAATGCTGGTGCACGCAAATAAGATATATAAGAAAAATTACTTTCATTGTAAAAGAATTATATTCTTCCAGAACGTCATTTCTTTGGATTTAATAACCAAAAATTATTTATTGAAATTATCAGGAATTTCAATATTTCAATATTAAATATAATAAATGGAATAATATTTATCTATGTAAAGTTCTTTATCAAAAATGTAAAATAAAATAAGTCTATTTTATTATTCTCTATAATTATATATTCAGACATATTGTTTTAAATAGTATATTAGAATTTCTAATAATTCCATCAGTTAGTGAAAATATTCTTGTACAAATACAAGAGATCTGTCTGCGAAAGAAATTGTATAATTTCAATTGAAAATTTATCGCGAAAAGAATATTTGACAGCTATGAGCTGTCGTAGCAATGTATTCCATCCATCGTACCTGCAAAATATCAAGTAGAACACTTGATGATTTTTTTGGAGTTCCGTTGTCACGTCTAAGACGTACTCATCCCTGGCCAACGGCATAGTAAACGCATCACCGTCGACGATGCAATACAGCGAAAACTCATCCATCTCGTGCGGGTTTCTCACGGAGATGACGTTGCACATCTCTTCAATGACGTCCTGCACGACGGTCGTGCATTTCGTGTTAATGACTCGCTCGGTGCCACCGGGCAGCCGATAAATCTGCCTCTTCGCATTCCTCCCCGCGCTGATCGCCATGATTTCCTCCACGCTGGGCACGTTCTTGCGCCCACCGTATTTCACGGTCTTCCTTAGATTCTGCAGGCATACCATCGCGGTACCGTGATAAGCGCGACGCTTGTCATACGCCGCCGTTTCGAGATACTTGGTCAGATAGGGTCGCAGGCCCTCGCTACAGGTAAAATAGGCAGCGATGATGCTGAAGATCCGCCAACCACGCTGGCAGCTCTCCGGATTCGGGCTTTTGTTATTGGTCGTCTGCTTCATCAACTGGCAGTAAACCTCGTCGCGCAGCTGCTCGTATTTGTGACAGTGCTGTAGACGGAACAGCGCAAAGATACGGTTATTGTCAGAAGGACCGTGTCCTTCGGTGCAAAGGAAAGAAGAATGGGCGACGTAGCGACGTAGCTAAAATTAGTAACGCGAGAAGAGACAAGGCTAATGATAGATAATAATGGATAATCGGCAAGTTCCGTTTCCTCACTAAGGACTTTTAAAGATAAAGCCACTGAAGAAACTTACGCAACAATACGCAAAAGTGACTCATCGCCCCAGAAGAAATATGGATTATTCACATGTATTTACATTTTTACAGAAGGCAAAGAAACTCAGAAAATAGCAGATCAAATCTAATACGAGTTTATAAACATAAATATCCATATGATGGCGCAATTATATTCTTTAGTATCTCCGATACTTTCCAGTTAAATTCTTGATGCACTTTCGTCAACATTTCTAATTAAAACTCGTGGCATAATTGCTGGGATATGATCGGCAGGCATTAAAAATATTTATTTTGAACATGACATTGCCCAATGTAACATCAAAATTAGCCATAAATTAAATGTAAAACGCAAGATATCTGTCTCGTACTAATGCGGAATTCAATACTGCGGAATTCAATTTAGAATTCAATATTGTTCCAATGATAGAATTTGTTTTTTTTTTTTTTAAGCTAACTTCAACCTTTACTCAAGTCTCCTTTGGTCAAAGATAAATCAAGAATAATTCCGACTTTAGTTCAACGTTTAGTTTGAACCTCTTACCATGAGGATAGTGTAGACGCACTTGACTTCGCTGGTTTCAGGTGGCAATGGTTGGTCCCCCATGTATCTCATTAGACACAGGAAGCACTCCACGGCTAGGACGCTCAGATCCGCGTCCAATCTGAGCAAGCTCTGTTCAATGGGGACAGTAGAATATTTGACAAGATCCACTTGTTCTTTCCAAGTCCACTCGGTGCCGTCCTGCTGGCTCTTACCCTTTTTGTTCTTCTTCTTGCTCTTCAACGACTCGATTACTTTGAGGGACCCGCTAATCGATCCGTCCGCCGTCTTCAACATTTCGAATCTGCCAGATGTGTACATTTGTTAATCCGCCCGTTTCCGAGTTTCGTTTGTGTCGCGTGCGATAAACCGTGCGACTGTCCAGAGCTCCTCCAGAGCGAATAAGGAACGAGAAAAGGAGCGATACGGGAAAAGGAGAGACACCGCACGCGGTGCACGGTCGAAACGATATCGCGCGTTATGCTTTCTCAACACGACTCCCTTGCGTAACACCGTTAATGGCTGCCTCGCATTATAATTTCCATGCGATCGACGAGTTTGCGCGTGCACTTGGCGCCAAACAGAAATTAGAAAGGAACGATCGCTATTTAATTGGACGCCTTATCTCCTTGCAATTTCTCTAAGTTAGACAGATGTTTATCATTTTTCTCTTAATTGTAAGTAATAATAAATATAATTTTAAAGTTCAACAGCCTACGTTCATTACCATTTCAGGTATATTTAATATTTTTTAAAAAATAAAATTAATGTTTTGAGAGCAAATCTGTGTCTGACTTCTTTCAAGTTATTTGAATGTTCAAATCAAGAATCGCAAACGCTGTGCTTAAAATTGCTTTAGAAATATTGACTCACTTTTCTGTGCTTTGACGGAAATTCAGCATGGCGTATTGCAAGAGGGAATGTTTGCCGTCGTTGACCACCGGTCCGGTTTCGTAAATGCCGTCCTCCTGGAGTCGGACGTTGTCATCCGGCTGCCGCCACTCCTGGCTCGGGCTCAGCCGCTGGTTTTGCAGGTTTTTCTGATGGTTCGCTTGGTTGATGACCGACACGTGGTTCGGCACGCGACCGATCGGTACGTGATTCTCATGCTCGGAAATTACGTGATTGGAATGATTGTGGGGGGGCTGAATATGATTCGCATGATTCGCCTGCGACTGAATCGTCTTTGTGATTTGAGACACGTGATTTTCGTGATGATTAACTTTCTGATGTGGCTTCTGATCGACCTGCAAAGATCAAACAAATAATTAGCATGATAACGATAATGTTTTTGATTTATTATTTTGAAAAAATTCAATTTTTTAATCAATCTATATAATATCGAAATCTTTTGTATGTTTTTTATTGTTTTTTATTTTATATATATATATTTTTTTTTTGTTTACGTTCACTTTTTCTATTATTTCGATTATAAATCGTTGTTAGCGACGAATTGTTTTTTAAAAATCTAGAGGAATCGCGATTCAAGACTTCCGCGATCGACCGGGATGTACCGGGAGTAATCGTGAGAAGTAATCTCATTCACGAATTATCAAGCAAGCTCATGCGTTTCCTCCTTTTCCCCGGCGTTGTAGCGCGATACGAAACTTAGCCGATCTCGATCTTAAAACGCAAATAAACGGGTTTCTCCCCGCCGGTCGTGTACCGCAACTAGGTATAGGAATGTGGCATGACACGACCATCAGGTGTAGGCGTTTCTTTCTTTTCAAGCCTTACCACGCAAAAAAAAAAAGAAAAAAACGAAAAGAAAGGTTGGCGCGTGTGTTGACGCGCAAATTAACGACGGCTACGCTCCCGAGCTACGCTGTGATTTCTTGGAAACGTTCCTACCGTCCGTGCGGATATCGATACTTCGGCGAAAGAGGCGTCAGGAAAGCGCCGGGTCATTCCTTTTAGCTCCTCTCCGCTTTCGTTGATATTACGAGAATATGCCATGGAAAGTAGGTAATTGCATCCTGCGTTTCTTAATATCCTCAAGTATACAAGCTGATGACGGCTTTTTCGATATCTGGTAGGAACCCGATGCCTCGCGTGTTACATGACGTTTCCCCTCTCCGTTTCTCTCTCTCTCTCTCTCTCTCTCTCTCTCCCTCTCCCTCTCCCTCTCCCTCTCTCTCCCGCAAGTAAAAAACATCTATGAATTATGCTTGCTGACGGATGTGAAAAATGGTCCATCGACGTGACAGCTAACAAAGCTACTTATATCAAAATAGAAAAATGGAAAAATGGAAAAATGGAAAAAAATCGATATTAATTGGTTTTTCAGAGAGAAATCTGATGAAACTAAAGATAAAATCAGACCCAGTCCAGACAGGATATATTTGCGATAAGAAACTGTCAGCAAGATGTCGAGCAATGTGTTTTTATATCAAAATATTTTACACCAAAATATACAATATAAATCTACACATATATATATATATATATATATATATATATATATATATATATATAAACAAATAATCAAATTCAATTTCATTCCCACTTTTCCCTTATCAAACTATCGAGAGAATGTATCGCCAGTTAAATATTGGAAGAGTCGATCGTGATGTTGTTAAGCCGCGTTTGTCATCTCCGCTCTCCTCGCGTGGTAACACCGGGTATATCGATACTTTGGAATCGAAGAGACCAGAATATGCGCGAGCAGAATAAGCAGACGTCGACCCTGACCCACATAATCGTTTAATGCACCGAGACGCGACGTAAGACATAGACGCGGTCGCTGCGCGTCCAAGTAAGCCATATTGCGACACATAATAAGCGCAACGGTCTAACGATTTCCGCGATGGCTGCTGTTATTATCGAGTCATAAAGAAGACTTGTGATATAAAGAGGTGCGAAGTACAGTGCAAGGCGGAGGGGTGGAGGTACACGATGAGATACAAGTGGCAAACGTTGCAAAAACGACTGTACAAGATGACAATCAGGAAGTTGCTGAAACTAAATACCTGTTATTTTCTAACGAGTGGACAGAATGAAATGTACTAAACACTATTTTGCAAAAGAAACTCCTCCTTTTTATTTGCACATAGTGCAAGAAATATGTATGTATTTACTAACTATAAAGATATAGAAGTATAGAAGAACTCGAAATTTTGACTAATTGCATGAATTAGAGGATAGGATCACTACGACGTAGGTGATCACTTCCAGGAAAGAAATTTATTATTTGAAATTCTTCGTTACAATTATTAATGTTGGAAAATTATTAATTGATAAGTTTTTAAAACACCTTAATTATGTGCAAATTTATATGATTATTATCTGAAAAACGTATATCATATGCAATAGAATAATATTGGTCTATTTATTCTTATAAATTTATTTTCTCACACTACCAATAAAATAAATAATAATAATTTCCTTTTACAATATAGCGTTTAATTTATTTCATTTCGTCTACTTATTATAAAATAACAACAATTTAATTTCTCAATTGTTATCTCATCTATCGACTTTAGGAAACAACCTTGAACGACGATCCATCTTGAAGAATATTCATATTTTTTTCTCTTTTCCATCAATCAGAATAAATAAGATGCTTAATAAAACTCTTTTCTTCATAAAAGAGTAAATAAAAAAAGAAAGATTCGAGACATCCTTGAGATGTTTACTAGAAACGCGAGTTACTTGCCGATAAAAGTCAAATACCGTTACATCACCTGATTAATATAAGATTTTTTACTTGTATCTTCCTGCGCGCACCTGGGCCTATTAACTATGATACGACACATTCGCGCTCCATTTGCTTCCATTTAACAGTCTATTTGATTTAATTTATCCCCTCGAAGCGAAACCTCGAACGCTCAGATTCCTAAATAATAATAAACTAATAGAATCGCAACCTGATAGTTCTTGATTTTCTCATCCAATTTCTTCAAGGTTTCCTGTATGGTGTTGAGCGTCTTATCGCTTGTTTTGTCTTCATTCATCTCGTTGTCATTGTACGTTGCCACAGTATCGGTCTGTGTTCTGAGTTCTTCGAATCTCTTCAGTATTTCCCGGACGCTCAGTTTACTCCCGTCTGCGTTTTCCTCCGTGATAGTCTCCATCGTCGCCATTTTACGTTCGCCATTAGTTCGCACGATAACCTGCTCGCCGTCATAGAACTCCTGAATTAGATTATCGTTTGTCCTTGGTTCCTCATCCTTTGGCTTTTGCTGAATCGACCTCTTTTCCCAAGTATTCTTCAAGGCTGTCGTATTCTTGGAATTTCTCAACTCACAGCCTTCCTCGATTCTGAGCTGCTCGATGGTCGGCTGGCGATCGTTCGCTCGTGCGATTGGATGAAGGAAAGTCTTCTGGTCCAACCTGGATACATCTATCCTAGGAATGTTTTCGTATTCAAACTTCTGCTGACCGAAGGGGGGTTCCTTTCTGAAAAGTTCCGAGCCTTGTCTGACATTCCTATTTACATCTAGATGTTCAGTATCCAGCTTCTTCTTCTCTTTGCTATTGTCTTTCGCGAAAAATTTGATGAAGCTGTTTCTCTTTGCCTTGGATTGTCTATCCGCGTGAGATGCTTGTTCTAGAAACGCTCCGGAATCGTCGGTATGCCCGTATTCGTCGCTGCTTAATTCCGACTCTGAAGACTTCATCAGAAGACTGTCGGGAGAGTTCGTCTTGCGGTCCTCATCGGAGAGGTTCCTCATTTCATGCCTACCTATGAAATGACCTTTCTTCCGATAAGGCAATTTTGAATCTTGAATCTCATAGGGCTTCCAATAACCTTCGTCTAGACGACTGAAAGGACTTTCAGGGGTCAATCTGCGTTCCTTCGTATCTTTCCGAGGATCCGATATATCCTTCCGAGCAAAATCACCGGATTCGAATTTGCGCAGAAATTCGGAACGACGCACGATTCTTTGAACGTTGCTGAAAGCCTTCGGCTCAAATTTGTGAAATTCATTCTCCGAGGACTCGGAATAATCAGTGAACTGATTTAAAATATCCGGACGGTGTCCCTGCCGACGTCTCAATGTCGTCGGCAATTCAGCCCAGTTGCTGAGGAGTCTCCTGGAAAACACTCCTTCGGTATCGGACACTTCTCTCTCCATGACACAGTTAGAACGTAGACCTTTAACGGAAGGCATATGTTGACATCCAGAAAATGTTTGCAATTACTGTGACTATTCGTGTGTGTGTGTGTGTGTGTGTGTGTGTGTGTGTGTGTGTGTGTGTGTGTGTGTGTGTGTCGTTTGACGGACAAATTCCGTATACGGAGCTCTTCTAACTCCGAACAATCGTAATTTCACTCGGATCTTCCAGAGGATGTAGATCACGGATGAAGGACCGTCCGTGGAACATCGTGAGAAAACGTCCGGAAGAAGACTCTCGTGGGATCCGACCGAACAATGCGTACTTTTAATTATAATTACCTCGCATCAGACTCTCCCTTACGCCAGGACGGGCGAGAAAGCTTTCATGCTTTCTTTCAGGATCATTGCATCGATCATGTCGTTTGAATCTTTTTTTTTTAACGGAGGTCTGTTCGCAAAATGTCTCGAAAATTTCAACTATGGGCAAATATCGATGGTCTTCAGATTTCAAAGAATCTCGGATAGTAACAAAGTAATGGACTTTTACCGATGAATGTTCATCTTGCGATGGTTGTTAGAATTTAACCTGAAAAGAAGAAACAACAGACGATCGATCGTAATCTCGCTTACGCAAGTTAGTAATCCGGCCCTTTCGACCTCCTACTCGCGCAAGATCGTTAGCGATCGTGCGATCGCCGTCGTATTCCGTTTATCATTACACATCACCATTTTTACACGGAGCGTGAAAGGCAGAAGTCTCATTTGCAAGAGAATACTTGCCGCTGATTAACTATACATTCATAGCTGTGCATTAACGATTGGCAATCATTATCATTACGTTAACCTTGTCGGTAACTGGGAAATACAGCTGCGCGACGCCAAGTCGAAAGTCTCTCAACGAGCGGCACAATCATCAAGTCATTTTCCACTGTATGAGAGTTAATGTAGCTTAAATTCTTAATGTTTATCCATCTTGTAAAGTCATGTACTGCGAACGGAAGACATATTTCCTTTCGATATCTTCTTTCTATCAATAAGTTGCACTTCCGCTAAGTTTCTTTACAATTATCAGCTCAGACGTAGAGAAAAGACGTCTCTCTCTCTCTAGCTTCGTTTCAATTCGTGGCAATTCAACTCTTTTTTAGCTAAAGTTGCGCGTCGCATAGAACAGAAAGACACACGGTTCCCTTAACACATTTCTACATTTCTCTTCGAATTAGCGGATATTCTTCCTCGGACAATTAGCTTCGGAAGTCTAAAAATATACCACTGTTATTCGCCGGCCGTCACGTTTCGTAGCGAGATCGGAGTCACTTCTTCGGGCAAATTTGAATCGGGCAAGTTACCCTCCAGGTAGGTCCGAGTTTCGGCCCCCTTTGAGAATTTCTGCCGTGTGATAAGCGCATACGAATACGCGAGCGTGGCGGCACGCTACACCTAGACGGCACGGCGGCAGTCGATGAACTGAGGAGCCGCGGCTTCCGATTCCAAGGTACCTGGCTGGCTGTATTCTGCTAGCCGATGCCCCTTCGGAAGACGGATATCTGGGTCGGGCCCCACTACGTTTCCCCCCCCCCCCCCGTGGTATGCGTGGCGCATACGCTAAGCGATGGAAAATCATGCTGCGCCGCCTCTTACCGGAGAGGCAACCTCTTTATACCGCTCGATCGGAAATTTGTTCGATCGGAACGAGTACGTTTCCGATTGTCGAGCGAGATACGCGCCGAGAAGAGCGTTTGCTCTGTCCGCCGGGGCTGTCCTCCTCGATTAAATGCCAGGACACCCGCAGACCACTCGCAGATAAAGTCGTCGAGTGGTCAAAAAAAAAAAATATCTATCTAAATGCGGCGATCCTTTTGCTTCTCGTTGGCGGAGCGAAATTTAAAAAAAAAAAAAAATACTGATAAAGTGAAAACACTCGCAGATACACATCCCAGATTCTCCGTGCCTGTTATTATCTTCCTTTCTCGGGACTTTTTAATATTCAACGATATCGAGCGTTTTTGAGCGATTCTCAATATTACTAAGTTCGTTTAAACTTCGGCGCTTTTGGAGTTTTATGTTCTTTCGCGATAAGTTCTTTATTAATAATTCCAGAAACGCTAGCATGTTTCTCTTCTGAAGAATAATTCAAAGTTTAAGTAAGTAAAAAAAAAATCTCCACGGATAGAAAGAAATCCTTTGTATAGCGTCTGTAGCAGAGCGATTCCACGCGACGACAATGCGCGTCGCGAGCATGGCAATGAAATAGAAATCGGAACCGGAAGAGGGAGGAAAGAGATAGCTCGGAAGCGATAGCTCATTACACGAGATTATTATGATTTGCGCCTCGATGAGATCCGTCGCAAAATCTTCGATCCCACGCCTACCAGTGCGCGATACGCGCGGTTTCAGTTTTTCCCGTCTATTTAAAGAGCAAGACCGGGGTTTTTGAAGTCCCGCGAAAACGGCTTTCGGAGTTCACACGGTTGTACGGTCGATGCACCTGCCGCTAACGGAAACGACCGATTATCCTTAGGGCCCTTAAAATCCAGTCGCCCTTAGTCCTTAAGTACGTGACTCAACGAGCATCCAGTGCTTCCTAATGCTTCAAATATTTTCGTTGTAATTCTTTTCATGATTCTTTTATGATAAATAACACGTAAACATGCCGATTCAATTTAATCCTTTCATGTAATGTACAAATAAATAAATTTTGTAAATAAAATAATAGAATTAGATTTATAAGTTAAATTCAAAATTTTGTAAATTTTGTAAATTTTCTATTTATTTTATAAACCTCCATTTTCTGACTCTCTATAATGCCATGTAATTTTGAATTCACTTATCCAAATATCTATATTTTTTAGTCTTATTTCTTTTTACTATAATTTTAACACTTTTTACTGTTGTATCATTCCTTGATAACAAGATAGTCTGATTTTTATAATGAAAAGAAATCAAGAATATTATATCAGAAGTCTGATTTTTATAATAAAATATTTATAAAGTAATATAAAAAAATATTAAAAAATTGAAAATTATAATTATTAGTCTATATTACTTAATCAACGAGTAATTACTAGTTACATGTTACGTAAAATTTTTTTCAAGTGCGAAATAAAAAGAATTTGAATTATAAAAAATTAGAGAATTAAAAAGAAGTCTTGTCCGGATAATGGTCTCTTCTATCGTTCTACGAAAGTGATTACATTTTTATTTCACGTGATTTCAAAGAAAGCTTCAATTTTCGGGAACTTTCATTCATGTCGAGAAACTCAAACCGATTTCCGTCTTGGAGAAACGGCACTTTCTCACTCTGTGTTCTTTTTACCGCCCGTATCTGCGGAGCGACATTTTTCTTGCGCCGAGAGGCGAAAGATATTTTCCGTGATCCGGATTGTGTCGCGAGATCTGTTTCTTTTTTTTTTCTCCTTCGTGCGGAATTAGAGAGAGAGAGAGAGAGACCGGTTGAACGACAGCGAACGCGGGAAAACACTTTCCGATCTTACGTTTTCTATTTTACGTGCTCTTTTGTTCCGCAATTCTAGCCGCCGAGATGTCACGTGGCGAATGCACGGAATGCGCGCGAGGCAATGAAATTGAAATTATTGTCCTCCACTTTGCGCGCTTGCAACACGATGCCTATTACTTTAATGAAAGGTGTTCCTTGGGTTCGAGACATTTCATTGGATAATCGACTCGGTAAAGATGATGCACGAGTATATTGAACTTTAATCCGTAGGATTTCTCCATCTTGTACGAAATACTTTTAATTTAATCATTCTCTGTTATATAAAGATTTTTATATTTTTCCAATAAAACAAATTAAAAGAGTGTACTAAGACTTAATCGTATAATAAAGTGCGACTAAAGGTTATCTTCGAAGATTACGTCTGTTAATGTTATATGTAATGTAAATAATTATTAATTTTGAAAAATATTATTTCGAAAAATTGTATGTTATGTTAATTAAACGGAAATTAATTTCTTAGCGAATAAAAAAATCAACGTTTTCTTCAACAAGTTTTGATTAAATTTATAGACTTACATGTCAATTATATATTTAATACGGAATAATGACATAACGGAACGTTTATCTCGCAAAATGGCGTATGTAAGACCGGAAAAATATATTACGAAACATGCTTTTTATATATTATAGTTGCAGTCGCTTTTCTAATAGGCTTCAAAAGAAGAACTTGTCAATCGTATAAAAACTCGTACAAGATATTTTGAAATTTTTATACTTTTGCTTGCTAAAGAATGCAAATTGATTTAAGAACTAAGGGCGCGAAGGAGATTTGGGGCAACGCGGCAGAAAGAAATAATGAGCACCGTTTCGCATTAGCAATTCAAATCACTTCCGGTGTCCGAGTTGGCGTGAGGCGAGCCAACTTGCCGCCTCCAGTAAATACGAGTTGCTTGAACTCGGAATCACTCGAAAGAAATCCGAGTATCTGCTCTCCTTTTTTTACTGCTATTTATTTCTGTCATGTTCGTAAGTAAAAGAAATACAGAAAGTTGTAGCGGCTATGCTATTTAACAATTAAGAAATTATTAGCCGGTCCAACTTTTTCTCGCAAAATTAAAAACTATTTTTATCGTATATTTGCTTACTTGTAAAATATTATATATATATATAAAATCTCATATTTAATACTCTTCATTTTATGTGAAAACTGTACTAATTAAAATTAAAGAGAGATATTAAAGTATAATGAAATATCATTTCTTTGTAATGTAAAGGCTCTTCTGAAGAAATGCATTGGACAATAGAACTATGTGACTAATTAAAACTGACTTTCTACGACTGCTGTTTGGCTTGCTCGTTGCGCGACATTTTCATGAATACTTGAATCACGTATTTTTATAAACGATTCGCCGCATTTCTCCGTTTCGATCCTTTGACACCATTCCGTATCTTTGATTATAAACGCCGCGAAAGAACATTCGCTCATCTTCTAACGTTGCACGCACTTGCGCGATTACGTGGCTCGTTTCTTTTTACCGTTATGTAATCCATAATGGAATTCGAAATTGCGCACATACCTTGGTAAAGGTCGTTTAATCGTACAATTATCTAAAAAAAATACCTCAATCGGATTTTGATGCGGCAAGAAATTATTCGATTGTCAATGACACAACGTGAAAGTGAGATAGCATTGGAAACTCGATGTAAAAGAATTGCGAATACGAACCCGTACATTTCTAAGCTATCTCACTTATGATTGACATATTACAGGTTTGATTTTTAATATCGAAACACAATCGCACGACATGTGCGACATTATAACAAATCGCTAATGAGCATTAAATTAACACGCATCGAAAATTTGATTATTCGACAATTATTTCTCATGCGTCTTCTACTTTCTCCTTCTCCGAAAGAATATATGTGTTTGCGAAATTGAGAAGCGAAATCTTATTAAAATATATTGGCATATATATATATATATATATACATATATCGAAGAATCTGAGTAGCAAAAGAATCTTTAGCAAGAGAATTTTCTTTGCATTCAGCCATCTCCTATTCATACTATCCGTCACGCTGAACGACCGTTTCTCGAATCGCGTGCGGCGACGATGCATGCAGGTGTATCTGGTGAACAGACATAGCGCGTGTTATAAGAAATACGATCTCTCCGTTTGCACAGGACGAGTCTCCCTCCTTCCTCCTCTTTCTCCCGCGCTCTCTCATTCGCGTGAAAAACCATTCCGCATCTCGCGGTCTTAATGATTCACCGAGAACGGAGACTCGATCCGAAGATATCTAGAGATATGGATATATTACTTTTTAGCGCGATTATCTACACACTTGAATCGTATCAAAAGACGAAAGAGCAAGAAGAATCGTTTGAAAAATTGAAAAATCTTTCTTTTTTTTTTTTTTTTTTTTTTTATTAAAAGTTATGGCGATGGCGAAGAATATTCTATCGGCAGTAGAAAAGCCGGTTCGCGGGAAATTCCCGACGGCGGCATTCTCGCGAGATGTCGACATCAAGTACTAACTTCGATCGATCGATGAAGAAGCGAAAAAGAATAGAAGTATCGAACACGGTCGTCGGTGATGGATCGCTGATGCTGACGTTTCTCCGATGGCGGAAAAAGAATAAAAAGAGATCGAGAAGGAGGCATTAGCCAGCATATATGACCGCTCACTGGAAACGCAATTTACACTAGGCGTTGCCCGTAGCTGCCTCGTTAGCCAAGTTGCGTGGTGTACATGATGTGTGCCGTTATCGTTTCCGCGGTCGACCATCGCTAATTGGTCGTGGACGAATGCGCGCGGTTTTCGCGTATCCGCAGAAAAGACAAGGCCGCACTCACCAGTCTGATGTATCTACCGATCATCTCCGCCAACTGCGGAGCACGGTTCGTGTGTAGAGGTAGCCGAACACCCGACGCGATCTGTAGTACACACACACCGGACCTGGACGAATTCACAGAGACGATGTCCTCCAGTGGCAGGGTCTCCAGAATGATCAGGTCGCCACTCAGCGTGCGTTTGATCAATCGAAGTCCATGATGCGACACCGCCACATGTTGTGTCTCGGGGTGTTGGGGACCAATCTGCGGCAAGGGTTCAATTAAAGGTTATCGAAAATAATGATAAAATAATTAATTAAACAGTTTTTTTTCTTCAGTCGATATTTCCCAGACAAAAAAACAAGAAAACAATGTTTTTGTCTATTAGTCTAGATATTAAGGAAATGCGTAAACTTACCGATACGGGAAATATCCGAGCAAAGTATAATGGCCATTGCTTCGCCATGTCCACGATGTTCTTCTTGATCGTAATCTTATGCTGCGTGCTCTGAAGATTATCCAATGTGACGCCATAATTGTCTAGCATCTTTAACATGTTTTGCCGATCCTCCTTGGTAATTCTTATACTAGAGGTTGCCAGCACATCGTAGGCTACCTGGCAGAACACCAGATGCAACGCCAATGGACTGTTCAGAGTTTCGTTGGGTGCGAAAACCTCTTTTTTAACTCTTAGAGTCCATGTAACTCTGTTATAGGTGAAATGCGCGTTGGAAGTCTGCGGGTAGAGTTTAGTATTCACCACCTCCTGGACTTTTTCAATCTCCGGCTTGTCCGCTGGTGGTAATACTGGCTTGAGGAACTCCGGCCACTCCTCGATCTCGATTCGCTCCATCTTGTCGGTACGGTGGGTCGAAGCTACGCTTGAACGCCTGTCCACCTCGCGATCTAGCTTGTTGAAGCTTTGCCGCGCGACAGTGAAAGAGTCCCTTGTGTTCGGGATCACGCCAAAGTCACGTGGTGATGGCATCCCGAAGCTGTCCCGGGATTTGGGTGAGACATCTCGCGTTATACCGAAGGGATCGCGCTTCCCAGTCGATCCATCGAACGCGTACTTGGAGTCGAAGAGCTCGGAGCTAAGATCGCGGCGTGAATCAAAATCAGAATTGCGATCGCGCGCCGAACTCGCCAGATCAGTACTGTCTTTGCCATAGAAGTCTTTGGATTTGGCATCCTGCACGCGAGCCTTATCAAAGTCGTTCCTGTAATCGTGGCCATCGCGTAAATGCTGCTGTGAGGCGAAGATATCACGGCTCTGGCTAAACATCTGATTCTTCGGGAAATGATCATAGGCTTCGGAATCCGGAGATGTGCGGAAAGAGTCGCGAGTTTTTGGTTCGATCGGTGCTGGCGGTGATCGTGGCCGAGGTACGCCGGATTGACTGGAAAGAAGCAAATCATTCACTAATTTTGTTATTTAATGGAATGTAATGTGACAAAATCTTTAAAAAAACATTTCTCAAAAAGGGAGATTAATTTATAATATATGATTAAAATTGATCAGGGGAAAAGATATAATTTTGATTTTGAGTTGCTATATTTCAAGTGTTGAAAGGTAAAAACAATTATTCTTGAATTTATACAAATCTAAAAAAATAAAAAAAAGATATTATTAGAGATTAAAGATTTTATCTTGCCGAGAAATACATACATTTCTGTTTGAAAATCTTTTTATACTTTTTTAATTTACTCTGATTTTTCCAAAATTTAACGAATCTTATTTTGATTAATCTCCGATAATACCTTAATTTGCATAGTTTTACCTGTTACTATAAACACTGCCACCTCTTGGACTGGGAGGCTGTGGCGGTGTGACGGGCGGTGGAGGCGGTACAGGTCGTTCCATTCTTTCGATCTGTGTTCTTACTACCTGAGCTTGCGTCATCATATCGGTCGTGCCCTTGGAAGTGACGCTTTGAGTGTCATCTACAGTGGAAGCGTAATCATCCCATCTGCCACCTTAAAATTTGATTTTTTTCAAGTAGTTAAGCATATATTTCTATCCTTAATTCTGATATGCTTAACTCTTAATGCACGAAGAAAAATCTGATTACCCAGTTGTTGCTCCAGCAAAAGTTTTCTATTATCTTCTAATCGCTTAATTTTCCCATCTTCTCGCGGAAGAGCAGGTTTTTCAGCCGTTTTCGTAGATCTTACGCTATGATTTGCGGTTACCTTTTCTAATCTCTGTCTCATCTCCGAGCTGAGCTTCAACTTTCCTATACTTCCTGGCGATGGTCTTTGCGCGCCCACTTCTAAAGCTGACCTGTGAAAAAATCCGACAGCTTGTATTGTCGTATATGTTTAAAATACAGTATAAATACAGAACAAATAATATAATGTCAATTATACTTTGACTTCTTCTTTTTCTTCTCCCCTTCTTCTTTGTATCCATTCTCGTGTTTCGCCGTAGTCGCTGACGGATGCATAACTAAAGACCGATCTTCGTTGCTGACAATATTTTCAATTTCGAATTCTTCCCATTCAACGCCACCTTCTGTCGTAACTTCGCTCTCACCTTGGTCGTACTCCTGATACTGCGGCGTTAACTTGCGTTGCTGTTGTTGCTGGCGCATCTTGAATTCTATAAAACTATCCTGTCCTTGAGTCTCATTCGAGTCGCTGGGCGGTGGCCATCTAAAATAAAAAACACGAAAATATAGAGAATTAGTTGCTTGAATTAATAATATATCACTAATTTGTTTAACTTTGGATTTACCTCCACTTTCCGATGCGCACTGTCTTTGCCCTGCCGTACGGGTCGAGAAACGGTCTGGATTCGGAAGGATCGTGAGACTCCAAAGGCGGCGGCATCGGCGGCGGTGGTGGAACACCTTTGTTATTGTTGGAACTTGAAGGATTGCTGTCCACGCTACTCTTTCTATTTTTCAGCTCACTGAGCACATTGGTGAAGTTGCTCTGTATGTTATTCTTATTTAGATTAGGCCTTTTCACTTCCGCCTGCGTTGATGACGCTTTCCTATCTGTCACCTTCCGATCCATACTGAGTTTTCGCGCGTAATCGACGCTCGTCTTTCTAATGGCTTCGGAATTCTTTCTAGATGGACTCTGGGACCGATGAATTTGAGCCTTCACTGTCATTGTTTCTTGACGCTGATTCATTGGCGTCGATGTGGACAGCACGGATGTTTCTCGTTTTTCGGTTGACCATAATTCGCCATCCTCGGGTTCTCTGAATGAGACCTAATCGAAAATAGATTTGATGTAGGTTTCTTGGTTGGGAAAATTATATACAGCGATGAGATTCACACGATGATTGATTCAAGAGATAGGAAAACTTATTCGGAAGAAAGCCATAATGATTCGGTGAATAAAATATTATCCGATCAGGATTGGTCCTAATTCCGAATATCTTCCTTGGTTTCTGCTAGACGATATGTACACGATATTTCCGTAGCCGTTGGAAAGCCATAAGATAAAGCGTAGGTTAGTTAAAATCAGTAGATACCTTGGAGTAGCGTCCGATAGAATCATTGGGACCCATATGGGCACCGTTTGGGGGGGCTGAGGGATCAAGATTCATGCTTGAGGGGCCGGGTAACGCCGTGCTCTGGAAACACACACCCCATGCCGCGACGCGGCTCAGAAACCCAGATAGGATCGCCCAGAATGACGACACTTCCGTTAAGAGTTAGCTTTTATTTAAGCGCGTGTATCGTCGCCGGTTTTGGTTACCGATGATGAATTATCAAATTAATTATGATAGTTAAGTGATCATGAAACGTGATTATCAGAGCCGCGACGACAGCGGTGAATCTCTCGCGATTGTGCTTGATCACATGCAACGCTTGCCTGTGATCTATTTATTGTGATTCAATGCTCAAGTCTGATTATTTCAATCAGACTTTTATCTGTTCAAACAAAAAAATATTCAAAAAAAAATATTCAAAATATTTGAAAAATTACGTGTTTGGAAGATCAAAACTCTTTTCATTATTATTACGTATTATTTAATTTGACTTGAATCGCAATAAAGAGATCGATCCGTTAATTATTCTGTTAAATCATATAAACCTTGAATATTAGACTTTCTGTACACTTTTTATTTTTTCTATCTGCTATAATTTCTTACCGGTTGCTGTGCCGAATTTTGTGGACTCTGAACCAGCAATTGTTGCAAAGCTTGATTTTGTGCCAACAGCTGCTGCTGTATTTGAATATTTTGCGCCATCGCACTCTGCAGGAAGGCACGCTGGAGATTTTGTTGATATGCCATCATGTCGTTGTTCTGACCGGGTGGCGAACTCGGATATTGTGGTAAGCTAAGTCCCTGCATGCTGTAAATCGGGATGGGCATGAAATTCGCGCCCATGCTCATGCTGGTATTTTGCGCGGATGGAACTTGCTGAGGAGGACTGAACATAGGCATCATCATAGGTGGTGACATCATGCTCTGTGCGATAGGACTGAAGTTGAAGGCCGCATTCTGATTAGGAATGTCCATATTGCCACCTCCTTTGATCTTTTTTGACAGTTCATCCGCACTAATATCCGCGTTTTTATTTTCCACCATCATCCATTCGACGAAATCATCAACCGTGGCTAATTTGTTGGTTTGATTATCGAGTTTTAGCAAATTTTTGAGAACCATTTGATCGCCAGATGGTCCGATATCGTATGATCCTTTTATCGAGGCGGCCAAACTGCGAGCGTCTGATAATTCGTCGAGATTACCATCCAGTACGGGCATAAAGAGCTCATCTAGGAATTGGTCCACATCGGAAGCTTGGCTGGGTACCCTCACGCGTCGCACGTGCGATGCCAAAGAAGGTGCCTCGCTGGTGTCAGACATGGCAGACGATTTTACTCCGTATTCACTTTTCTCGATATAAGCGCGACTAGACTGGCTTCCTGGCAGCGCGCGTTTGCCTGAAAACGTGAGAGGAATAATCGATAAAACGCGATCGATAAAACGGAAAAAACAGAGTTGCATAATTGCCAACTTTCTCTGCGATAGACATTCTTGAAGTAAAATACATCTTACGCAAGAGTGAATTAAATAACGAGAATAAAGGACAAATTTGTTGTTGGCTTCGTGACGTATTGAAATTTGAACTACTAGTCTTGAAAAATTCTTTGAAAAATTAAAAAAATTTTGGCATTAAATATTTACCAGGGTATTGCGACTTAATAAACCTGGTTTGCGACCTTATATAGCTTTTATCATCTTCTGATCTTCCGGTTTGACTAACGGATTGAATATCCGGATATTCAAAATCAATCGTGAGATCTTCCTCCTCAATGTTGGGCTCCGTCGTCCTTGTGGCTCTGCTATACTTCCTCTCCTGTGCTATTTCGGTACGCGACATGTATTCAACGTTACCAACGGTCGGAGTCTCACCAATTCTTTCTAGACTATGATATCGCTCGTTCAATTTCGATGAAGATAGCCCGAGATTGGCGAGTTTTACCGGTGAAGGCACGATTTCTGACTGAAGAAGATTATCCAAACTTCGGCTACGTTGCTTCTCCTTCTCGAAGTAACGATCATTTAAAGCAGATTTCCTCGACAAGCCCATTTCCGTTGTGGTTTCCAAAATGACCTCATGCGATTGCTTTCGTATCTGCATATAACGTATCGTGTTTCCAAAGATTTAATAAAGAATTGATTAATTTATTAAACGTGAAATAAAAAAAAAAAATAAATAAATAGAAGTAATGTAAACAAATTGATTGATTCAAAATAAATCTATCTTTCAACAACATTTTTCAATAAAAATATACAATTATTTTTTTGATGGAAACGTTTCTTATTCTTTTAATTTGCACACAATTTTATGAAAAATGTGAATTATTGGACATTATTTAATTAAAAAAAAACAAAAAAATTATATGCATTCCCACGAATATTAATTTGATTCTTTTTTTACTTATAAGAAATCATAAGGTTAATTAAAATAATACATACAGGTAGTTTTGTGACGGGTGGTTGCGGTGGAGGCACTACTGGCCGCCTGGGTACTTGAATTTCCGGCTCGACAAGCTTGTCAACTATTTTTGGCACAGATTTCCTTTCCAAAGGTTGGAAAGTTTTTAGAATAGGAATTTCCATCTCCTGTTCCAACTCCCGAATGACTTGAGCGTGCTGAGGAAAAACATTATTTTTCAATACTAAAGCGTCGCGATTTAACAGCAATTATTTCTTCACTTCTACAATTCTTTTGGGTATATTATTCCATATAAGATTTTTATCTTAGAGAGATATCAATATGGAAATTTTCTTACTTCTCGTTTTTTAATGGGTGGCAAACTGTTCTTGCGTTGTTCCAAGAACATGTGCTTGGCGGCGGGGAAAGCTGGTGCCAATTCCATTTCCGAGATCAAGTCCAAAATATAGTCAAAGCCATTGGTCTCCGTCACGATGGCGTCCGGGCCGTCCAATTGATGGTTCCAGAGCGTGATGGTCCAACCAGAATTCTCTACTCCATGGTTCCGAACTGCGAGATTAGCCAATTCTTCACACGTCGTCCAAGAATCCATCGCGCATGTAGTTGTTTCGCCTAAAAAAACGAAAAGTTTCGCTCTATTACAATAGAATTTACATTACTCATTTATTTTTAAACAGAATCCAAAACGCTACTCGCCGTCATAGAAGCCAACACTGAGCGCCATATTTACGCGATTCCTGTTAGCTCGCCATTCTAGGACGCACGGCGGATAATTTCTGGATACCTGATGGACCGTTTGCTGATTATTATTCATCACACGATACACGGTCCTCTCGCCTTGCAACAGTTTGCGTTGGCAGTAGGCCTTGTAACCATCGTAGGCGTGATCGGAGACGTATCTGATAATTAAGGAATATATTAATTAGAGACAATTGTAACAACGGTATTCCGGTGTAAGCAAAAACACTTACTTCAAAAGATATTTGAAAAGCGTGGCACTAGGTTGAAACGCTGACAAGCAATTAGAGAGCAACAACCATCCTCTTTCTTTGTTAGCGTCGTTCTCATTTTTCCAAGTTTGATTCGCCAGCTGACATAGTATTTCGTCGCGCAGTTTCTCATTGACAATCCCTTTGTTAACAATATAGTCGCCCAACGCTTGTTCACGTTTACCATTAAGATTACTCTCGTTCATGAAGCGCAATATCATCTTGAAGATCATCAGGGAATCCGTGTAATCCTGATCGCGAGCTTTCGCCAGAAATGGCGTCTTGATCGGTTCGCGCTTCATCCCAAAGATATGGCTTTTGAAATAAATATTGGTAAACTTCGAGAATTGGTACTGATCGATGTCGGATGGCAGATTATAGGTATAATTCATTGGAATGACTTGACCGACAACTTTGAGAAGATTCCGCTCGGTGTGTGTTGGTTGCCAATCTGGAAAGTTGAAAAAAAAAAAAATAGAAAAAAAAAAGAAAACAGAAATTTCAAAAATATGAAAGACAAAATATTTATATAAATTTTATTTAATGTTATTTAAATATTTATTCCACTAAGAATAACATACCATCAAGTTTGCTATAAATAAAGGCTAGTTCTGCGGGAATCTCCAAGTGATTTACACCAGCAACAGCTCGCAAAGTCCTTTCCTGCTCCTCTCGTTGCTGTTTCGCCTTCGCTCGTTCCTTGCTGGCTCTCTCGATCTCTGCTCGCTTCGCCATCTCCTCCTTCAACACTTTAAATATCTGCCGTTGCTTCCTTCCTCTGTAAAGTTTCTGCGCCATCAGGACACCCTTCTTCATTGCCCGGAACTGCTTACGTTCACGGTAACCGCGGTACACCGTTTGTATCAGTACTGTGCTTCGAGAAATGTTGAGGAATCTCCTGCGCGCTAAGAAGCCTCTCGTGTATCTATAAGAGAAACCGTTATCGCGACATCCGGGAAAGATTCACACGTCTGATTCACATTAATTTCACTATTAGCAAGAAATAGGTATAGGTGAAATAAATTGAAAAGAATTGATTTCTGCGAGATATTAAAGAATTATGAAAAATTTTATACATGTGTGTGTTCATATATATATATATATATATATATATATATAAAATTAGAAATATAATAATTATTCTTTCTGTTAATTTTTTGTTTTGTTTTTTTTTTTTCTTTGCATAATTTGACACGTACCTTTGGACTGTGATGGCCGCTCTCTCTAGAATCAACGCTCTGTTGTATTCCAAGGCTCTTTCCAATGATTCGCGTAAGAATACTCGTGTAAGACCGAGCTGATATTGTGACTGCGCTTCTTTTGGAGCCGCTTTATCCAAAATTATTCTACAGAGCTCCTTGTTGGGCGCTCCTCTAGGCAAGTGCGTCGAAACAAGATAACGATACCGATCTACAAAATGTCCGAACAGAAGGCGAACCGGGTAGCCGGTTTTCCTGATGCGTATCGTCTCCAGCATTCCCGTATATCTCAACTGCTCGAGCACACATGGCATGTCGAATTTCATCGGCGCCTTCTCGGTATTTGGTTTGATGCAACGAACAAACCACGGATTACATCTACAAATGCGACAAAAAAAGGAAATGAAAACTTTAATATTTAATATTTAATATATTAAAACTTTAATATTTAAAATTATCAATATTTAAAAAAAATTGATGAAAATGTCAATCATCTTTTAAAGAAAGATTCTTTTAAATATTATAATATTTTTATAATTTATCTAAATTATTTAAAAACTTTTCTTTTTCTTTAATAATTAATAGCTTTCGCCAGTGTTTAACACAATCACACGCAATTTATACAGATTTATCATTTAAATTTTTTGGAGAGCTCACTGAGACATGGATTCTAAAAGTTGCTGAAGACTATCATGAAATCGAGCCGACACAGTTGGAGTTCTCGGCTTCATAGTGACAAATCTGCCATTTGGTTTATTCATAGTTTTATTAGCTTCGTGAGTGGTTCTGACGTGCTGGAACATCTTGCTAACCATCTGTAATTATCACCGTGTAATTGTATATTGCTATTCTTTCAGCAACCTGACAACCTAGACAATATGATAACTTACCGAAATCTTACTGCTGATCAGCAATTCGACTACATCCGGTCTTAAAGTATCCCTATTCTTATCTAAAAATCCCTCTACGTTATACCAGACCTGCCCGGCGTAATGCCTAATCGCAAATTCAGCGGAATTCATTCTTGGCCTGGAATACAGCTCACTTAGCGCGTGATTGTAATGGCATTTCTCCAAGAAAGAAAGATCCGTCGCTTTAGGAAAGTTGCTCTCGTCATCAAGCAGATGAAGAATGCCCACCGGTTTTTTCGCGATTAAATGGATGACTGGCAAATTATCCTGAGACAAATAGACAGATAGATAGGACAATTTCAAATTATGTCTGGGGGGAGGGGGGCTTATACGTCTATATTGATACGTTCCGTGAAAAAATTTGCGTTATGAATCGATATTATATTGTTTCCCCTAATCAATCTCACCGTATAGTTGATGGTAGTCCAATCGATTTTTTCCTTCGCATACTCCTGCTGCTCGAGCTTGAAAATATGTTTATTAAAATAAAACTGCAGATTCTCATTTGCATAGTTGATGCACAATTGCTCGAAACTGTTCTCCGTAAAGTTCTCGAAGCCGAAGATGTCAAGAATCGAAATAGCAGCCGTCTGTTTTGTGCCCTTGTAGACAATATGATTGACACGTGCGACTAGCCATGAAAAAAGAGAACTGTACAAAGCTTTTGCAAAAGCGTCTCTGGCATCAAGAGCTTGATCGATATTCAAAGCTGTGAAGACTCTCTCGTTTCTTGCTTCCTGCGATAATAAGTGGACTTATGCCTTATTAATTTAATGATACATCAAAACAATGTAAACGTTTAAAATATGTATAAAACGTTTAAAAAAAACAGGGTAAATTTCCTTTCACAAAACATCTATTGTTTCTTTGATGTACGATTAAATCGAAGCGGGAGATGTTCCGAAAAAATGAAAGACGACTTACTGTCGTCTTGGTAGTGAGCGCTCGGATGATGCCATCGGAATTTACTTGAAGAAGGTGCGCCGCCCAGCGTATTTCAGCATCGGAACCGACCTCCACGCCTTCCTGACCGTGCCTCATTTGCTTCCGGTGAAAGTAAACGTTCCCCAGATGCAATACGCTGGCTAGGATCTTGAAGATCGTGTCCTGCTCCTCGGATGAAAAACCGAGAACCTGCATGGCCGATAAGAGAGCTTTGAAATCTTGCACGTCGCTCTTGCCATCGATCTCACAATTTCCACCCTGGAACAAAAAGGTGAAAAAAAACTTTTATATTAAACCATATAATTTATTTTAAATTATTATAATTACAATTATTATAATTATTATAATTACAATTAACACTTATTAATAATTTTATGATTCCTCTGTCCGTTCTCTTTCTAAGCCAAAAGGATTTTATAATACGCTCGCACAAACACACCTGATTTAAATAAAAGTATTTGTCTGGTGTTAGCAGACCATATTTATCCCTGAGTTGCTGATCGAGTCCAGCTAGAAGTTCATAGAACACGTGATAGTTTCTCTCCTCCGAAGCTTGAGTCACTATCCTACTCTTTTCTAGAAGATATTGCGTTATTCTACCGCCTATGATCGCGCCGCTAAAAAATACAAACATCATTTGCGTGATGTGGCATTTCAACAAATCGACAAATTTCTATTTAATTGAACATTTTTTTTGAACACTTTCTTCAATATTACTCACTCTCTGAAATGAACCTCCAAGTACTTTCCAAATCGACTGCTATTGTCATTTCGTGGCGTTTTAGCGTTTCCGAAGCTCTCCAGGAGTGGCGTTGCCTCCAGAATTTGCTCGGTGACAAGATTATTTGGCGCGCGATTGACGGCCGCGAGATATTGCATCACCAGTTTCGTAGATTCCGTCTTCCCTGAACCGGATTCGCCGGAAATGACGACGACTTGATTGGCACTGGAGTTATTGGCTGCAGTCACTTGACTGTATGCGGAAGAGCCCACGGCGAATAAATGCCTGTGAAAAGAAGTGATATACAATTTTTTTTTTTTTTAGACATTATTTGATTTTTACTTGTGTAAAAAAATGAGATAAGCGTTAAGTAACGAATCAAGTTAAATTGATAAGTGTAAGTAAATCATTTATTATTAATAAAATAATTTTGACTTAAATCTTTTGGCTTAATCGATGTTTGCGATTTTTTTTTTATCTGATTGTATTCGTATAAGAATTTTGTAGAAAATAATACGGCTCAGACAAAAGATTCAAACATATTGTATAATCGATTTGTTTGAATAGTTCAAAGCCAAAAAACGAGCATCGAGTTCAAACACTCTTCAGTTTGAAGAATTCAATTTAAATTTAAATAGTAATCGTTAATGTTAATTTATTATATATAAAATTTGGACAGTACGCATTAGAAATAAAAGATCAGTTCTCTACAAGTTTTTTTTTTTAATTTTACACATGTGTCATAATGAATGACTTCAAACAGTTCAAACTATTCGAACATATTTTCTGTTCGAAAGATTTCAACTATTCGATGTTCGATTTTAATATTCAAACTATCCGAATTGCTCAATAACTTAACGTTTCTAAATATTAAAAAAATAGATAAAAAAATTAATACTAACGGTGGTAGTGTACCAAGGATCCGTCCCTCGTAAAGTTTCACTTGATCCAATCCGTAAATGTCAAACATTTTATATGGATTCACTGCCACTAGGATACTTCCTGTGTATGTCTAAAAATTCATCGTAAATAATTAAAATCAGCTGCTAACATTAGTTACAAATAAACGTAAATATACGACGTACGTAAATTAATTCTTTGTCGTAGCGGATCTTCAAGTTCCATAATAATGATGCCTCGTTTAGATCTCTGCAATTTATTCAATTTGTTTGACATTGGTATGTAACGATTAATAAAAATAAATATGTGACAATGTAGAGACTTACGTCAACTGAATCATGTCCTCCACACCATTTTGGCCTAAGTCCTGCCTGGGCTTCACCCCGCTCAGATTGGTGAGAGTGAAAACTTGTGGCTTAAAACGTAATTGTGTGCAATTATTTATCATTTTTCCGCACGAAGATCCAGAAAGATCGCGGTGTCCCGACAACAGACATTTGTATAATTCTTATGACAACTCGCGAGTCCGCGATTGCTCGGCGACACTTTCTTTTCAATTTCTAATAGCATAGAAGGGCCACGCGAAGAAAATGCCTAAAGACGTGACTTTCCAGCTAAATCGAATTTTGCAATTGTTCTTATCCGTATTTTCTCGGCATGTCTTATAAAGAGAATATCCGATAAAAAAAGGAGGATTCATGCGAATTCACATAAGAAGCGAGAGAGCCACTCACGTGAGACTTAACCGGATACCAGCTCGTCTGCGTTTGCAGTTGCACTTCCATTGGCGTCAATGGTAGCGGTTATTTCCGATAGATTAACGAAACGTTATCGTCAAATGTTACGAAATCTTTCGCGTTGATACTTACATATAAAATTATTCTAGTTTCTTTATTTAGAGAAAATCATTGCAACAAATTGAAAAAATTAGATATGTATATTCCATATATCTTAAAAATTTCCATTATATTTTTTTTTATTAAAAATAAAAAAAAATAATTCTTAATCAATATTTCAAATAAATACCACATCTTCTTTAAACTTTTTTAATAAATCCTATAATTTATTAAAGAACTTTATAAAAATAAAATAGGTAAGCTAAACTTTAAGCTTTTTGACTCATACTCTAATAGATATTAATTATTTCCTATTTATTTCAATTTTAAACCAATAAGTTTTAATTTCTAATGAAATGCCTGATTAAAAGGTTTATTTTGATAGAATAAAAAAAATCTAAAATACTCTGACGATGATAAATAGTTGCAAAAAATCTATGAAAAATATATTTTCTAAATTTAATGATCTTAGAATTTTCCGAATTTTCTATTGAAAAATGTTGAAGTCGTCGTTTCTCAAAAAACATGATTTGAATATTTCCTTAAAAATTACTAAGAATACAAAAAAAAAAAATATGTATTTTATTTCAGAAACTCTACTTTTTGTAACTCGGGTCAATTTTTATTCTATTGCAAATAGAATAGAAACTATCATGGAAAATTTTGATATTTAAGATATCTCAAGTATGGTATTTCAAGATGCTATACGTTTTTATTGAATGAATGGAAATCTTAAGACAACTTAAAATTAAATTTACGGTATTTTTAAATTTAAGATTATATAAATGCTGTTAAAAGCAAAATGCGATTCTACTATGCGTGTTTTGATAGTGTCCCAACGATTTTTTTTTAAAGCGGTTGCTTTACGCCAATGCACGCCATCATCTATAATGGGACACCGGTGAAGTGCAGTGCTGCAATTGGTGCACGACAATGGCGATGTGGAGAACACAAAGCAGGCGGGCAGGAAAAGCTACGCGTTGTTAAATGGCTTGCGATGGGGGTCGGTGTTGCATAATGAGGTGGTTGCCTCGTGTTAATGGAAACTACTTCAACGACGCGTGCGAATAATCCGTCTGTCAGTCATTTCACTTGGCCAGGCATAGCTCCTTTAAAATTCTAGCGTCACCCACAATAGAGAGATCGATGACCGACGGTGTATGATTCAACGCCCAGTGGCACGAACTTGAAAATCGCGCGCGCGAAGGACAAAAAAGTGAATGAAAAACGTGGAAACCAGATTGACAGGCGGGGCGCAAGCGCGCGACGTGTTTGTGTCTCTCTCTCTCTCTCTCTCTCTCTCTCTCTCTCTCATTCTCTAATTGCAACAAATTCAAATGCGCGAGGGCCGCGCTAGAAAGTCAAGAACCGACGAGCGGATTACTCGGATACCAACTTGCTCCACTCCTACCCGATCTGACGGTATCTGGAGTCATTTTAATCGTTTGACAATTGGCAATCGAGCTGAGTCAAAAGTTGACAAACGCAAGTTGACTTCAATACTCTGCTCCAAAAGAATTCGCACACGCGCGACTATTGGTACTTTCAAATACTATTATCGAATAGTAAAATCAACTTCAAATATATTCTTTTGGAAAAATCAAAAAATATAAAGACTTAAAATAAGAAGTGCCATATTTATGCAAATATTTAATTGAAGATACGTGAATTATAAAGTGTAAATTATGCTTTCTCGCATGATGTTACTTTTAAGGAGTGCAAAGTAACCGTTGCTCGAGACAGCATATTGTAGACAGAGAAAATCTTGTTTATCTATCGAAAGAGTGTGCTTGGTCTATCTTTCTTTCAGCTATTGAATTCTTTCACACCTATCATTCGTAATTATGCACGGTTAGTCTACAGGCGATTAGTAAGCGCTTTCTAGCCTTTCTATCTTACCTTGCCGGCAATCACCGCTTGGACCGAAAGTACATTGGCGGCTCTGTGATATTCCAGAACCTCGCCTGGCAGCACATGGCCGACGCCGGGATCGAACCACACCAACTCACCCTACACCCAAATAATATTATTGTATTCTAGATAAACAGATATAAGAAGAATGACATAGGTACATCTACTCTTGCTAATATTCAAATAATCCGTGAAATTTACATTTTTTTTTCTTTTAAAAATGGCCTTTCAGAAAATAAATTATTTCAACTTTCTCGCTAATCCCTTCAAAATTCATAGCGTATGTTTATATACATTTAAGATATTGATTAGAACAGATACAAGCGAAGATACAGATACAAGCGAAGATAAAGCTTCATTAGGCCTTAATATTTCTTTCGGCCTTCTAACTTCAAACCGTTTTCAAGTTCCACGACGGAGATCTACGCATTATGGAGGACGCCTGAACTCTCCTCTTTCCGGTGCAGAAACCAAATATTGATGACGACGTGTCTGGAGAATTAGAACGAGCGCTGTTTGCGTCGCTGAACGTTCGGGCGTGCGTCGCTGTCTTTCTCACGTAATTCGATCTCTCTTTGCTCTGCTTCGTCAACACTCGTCCGCTGGTCGAGACTCTTCTCTGCTCGTCCGCATTTCGCGTCAGTAGTCCCCCCGTCGACGTTTTCCGCCCGATCTTCATGTAATTCGGCAATGTTGTCGATCTTATTTCTGTTTTCGACCCTTCCGTTTGTCTCTCCATCGACAATCCGCTCTGCGATTTCGGTCGAGATTTCGCTTGCTTCTCACCAATCCACGTGGAATCTCTATAAGGACGCTTATTGCTGGACCAAGAATCCGTTCTTGAATCTTTTCTCGTAGACCAGGTGGAATCTATGCGGCACGTTCTTGCAGTCTCAAGATCGTTTCTTCCCGCTTTGAAATTACGTATACGATCGATGTCCGTTTTGGAGACCAATATAGCGTTATGCTTAACTCTAACCACGTCTTGATCTCGATCCTGATGTATCCTTCGCTCTAAGGAATCCATTTGATCTACATTGGTAATTATTCTGCGCCTAGACATCGTTTTGTCAATCGGTTCAATCAGTCTCTCTTCAGAGGGAGCTTGCCTGGAGGTCTTGCGCGCGACCTTCGCATAAATATCATCGCGAGTGACATCATCCGTGCACCTATATCGCTCAGGTGGATCAGGAATGGGATCCCGCAGGTGTCTGATTTTTATCGAAGTATCTACGCGATCTCCCGTTCCTTTCGTCCTGGAAAATTTGGTCGGAGTGCTCGAAGAAATCGCGGAGTCGCGCAACGCAGTCGCGCCGGTCGGTAGCGACATTTTCCGCCGGCGAATCCTTCCGTAGATCGGCGCTTCTCTCCCGGTAGCTTCCCTGACCCTCGAGGAGGAATACTCTTCCGATCGAGACGTCCTCGAAGGGTGTAGAATCTTCGGCAAGGTGGACGGCCGCGAGAGATCGCGATTCTCTTTAGCCGAACGAGCGGAATTCGGAAAAGACGCTGAAGACGCTGAAGTTCTCGCAACGTCCTTGAACTGTGAGCTCGCTTCTATGCTAGCACGACGTCGCAGAATATCCTGCCTAGAGACCTTCTTCAAAAGCGAGGAAGTGCGCTCGCTCTCCTGACGAGCTCTCCTGCCAACTGACGGCAACGTCCTCGGTCTCTTCTCGATCGGATCCTTTTCCGGCGTGGCGCGGATCGTCTCGGCCTCGTCTTCGACGCATCTACGCCGTAGAATCTCCTTCCTGGAGATCGCCATCCCGCGCGGCACCGTGTAAAAGATCTCGTGATCATTTCTCGCAACGATCGCATTTCGGCTTCCCGCATCTTTCGACGGCCGCCGCGCGCAAGTTCGGTACTCTTGCCTGCTATCCGCTTCCGGAGTGCAGGAATCCAGGGCGGAAATCGAATCTGGGTCTGGGCCGCTGCCGCTCGCATTATGCAACGCGCGTCTGCCGCGACCGCTGGATAACGGTTCTGCGCTCGAGTAGAAAGCTTCCGAAGAGTGTAGCGAAAAGTGACTTCGCGGGGTCGACGATCGACCCACGGACCAGCGTCGTCGTTGCTGTTGTTGCTTCGCGCCCGATCCCGGCGAATCCACGTTTGCCATCGCTGCCAGGAATATCGGCGATCGACCACTTCATATGCGCGGACGCGACATCGCACTTGCCCTTTCGTCAAAAAATTTCTTTCCTCACGTTCTTTCCCTTCGCGAAAGACCTCGTCGATTATATATTAACAACTCGGGTCTTCTATTCTTCTTAATTTTTTATTAGCTTCAAATACTCATCCAGCGTCCCAAACGCATAATGACGGACATTAAACATTATCCGCGGAAGATCTCTATTTATATATGTCTAATTATTAATTTTATTGAGTCGAATCTTTCCTGTACAAAATGTGTCGCATGTAAAATATAAATGATGCACAATATATCAAAACGTATGCTCACAGACGCACAGTCCCAATATGTTTGCGTATGAATTTTTATAAGGTTTTTAATAAGGTTTGTTTATCCTTAATATTTCAACTATTCCCACGATCCACAGTCCACAATTATACGACGCACAATTATGTGTACAAATTTCTTACGGTTCCTTTCCTCGTTTTTGTCTTTTCAAACATTGCGTGCAGAACGATTGCGTTTTTCCCTCAGTTCATAGCGACATCGAATTTCGATTGCCTGTCTTTCCTTTTTTCTTCTCTAAATTCGCTCTAAATTTAAATAACAATCTCGTCGGTGGATGATGGACGCGTGTAGCGTTTCAAGTCAATGCCCGCTGCGCACTCTCTCATGATGCGTCGAAATATATCGAATACACGCGACGCACGTCTTTCACTCGCGAGATCGTCGGAAGATCCGACGCTTCACTTCAAATTGACGTGACGTGACGTGACGTGACGTGACGATCAGACGTGACAGAAAGAATGTTTAAAGTCCCATACAAAATGACTCGAATCACTCTCTGCCTAGTCAAATATCAATTGCGTTTTACAATATAATTATTTACATATATAATTAATGTTAACGTTAATTATTTATTGAATTACGCAATCAATAATTTATAAGATTATAATTCATTAGAACGTACAGTATGTTTTATATATTGTTTATATTTAATATTTGCTATTTATTATTTGTGAAACGTTACTCGTGCATAAACACGATTTTAACACCGTTTATCACATAAAAAACGAAAAAAAAAAAAAAAAACGAAGCGAAAAACGGGTCAGGCACGTCGCGGTCACCCAAACAAGTTTTCAGTTAGATACCAGTTGTCTAGTAGTCGCGTAGCGAGAAAACCGCTTGGTCGTTCGGCTATAGAGTTGTATGACCAGTAAAACAACGTCACATAAAGTTTTCCCGTTTTCCAATTGAAACCTGCGTTGTAGCCGTCGAATATTTCAGGGTGAACCGTCGTCCGTCCACATTCGTCGAGACTTCACATTCCTCCATGTTAGCCTTCATCCGACATCCGCACATTTCCGCACATGTACCGCTTTCCGCTGTGTCCGTCCATCGCGTTTTCCTCACATTTCGTGTTATTTATTTACAGCGATCGCGCCAATCAGGTCCTATCTTGAGGAGTCTTGTCACGCTCGGCGTTCGCGACCCAAGTCGTTGAACGATGGGACTCGCGTTGTCGCGCGCATGTTAAATTCGGCTTAAAGAAGTTAGGAGGCCATGCAGACGTCTATCGGGCTCATTGGGTCAGTCGGCAAAAGTCTGTGCCGCACACGCGGAATTCGTTAACGGTGCCCGGCGATGTCATCCTTCGGTCCCGCCGATGCTCTCACCCTCCCCGCCATCGCCGTCCGTCGCGACTTACGAAAGCGACCCTTCCACGGACGAAGAGATTCCTCGGAGGGAAAGGCCCCCTTTCCCTCGCGAGACCGAAGATGATCGCGCGATGCGGACGCTAGGATGTTCGACGCGGCACTGGAAGTTACGGGTCTTCCTTCCCTCTCCGCAACAATTGCCTCTGGTATACGCAGTGGCGTATATATGCGATCTTAATTGAGACACGCTAATTAGGCCGTACCCGAAAGGGATCCATATTTCCCGACCGGATGTGCTACTCTGTTCTAATCGTGCCGTCGCACTTTCCCCGTATCCTTGGCCTCATCTCGCCAATCTTGTCTCGTTCATCATCTCGTGGCGGGAGCCTTCATTCGCGTCTAGACCGTCATCTAACGTGATGGAAATCATAAGCTGCCGGCGCCAGTGGATCGAAGCGCTTTGGGGTGGAACCAAGCGTGCCTCTCTTTTCTTATATAAATTACGCGCTAAATATGCGCGCGCGCGCGCGCCGGTATTATATACAGATGGCTGCCAAGGCAGGCGCAGGAACGCGAAGGGAAGTGATTCTGCCTAGCGGCCGTGGCGAGTTGCAGAAGAGCGATAGAAATTGTCGATTGCACGACGAGCGCAACCGCAAGATGGGATCGATTATTTTTTTCTTCTTACGACGACGTCGGCTTGTTTTATCGACATAAACAGACTTTCCGGCGTTACATGTAATCTTTTCTGAATTATTGCGTTCCTTAAAATTGGAGAAAAAAAAGAGGAAGCAGCCTTACGACATCGTTTCATCTGAATATTGTTTTTATTGGTGAATAGAGGATGAAATATTCGGACTATAAAAGAAGTCGTGGCACAGCTCATTAAATCCCTAATAGCTTCACGTCTTTATTTTCCCGATAATACCCGTTATTTAATATCCATTTCAATTTTGTTAATGCCCTTCTACTATACTCGTTCCTTGGCGTACGGAATGCTTCCTTAATTATTCCGCTCATTATTCGCGATTGGATGCGCGGGGAGCGAAGTAAAAGTGAGAAGCCACCATTGCGCCGACCCGCTCGCGATGCATCTCTGCATTCCAAACGCATCCGCCTGGCAAAATTTTTCAATTTGTATCTCTATGTTACCACTATCGTTCCTATATAAGTACAGTTGAGTTTAAAAATAACCGAGTTATCGAGTCTCAAATTGATTCCATCAAAATTCACTCGTAAAGCGAAACAAAAGCCCACATTTAATTACACATTTCAGTCGGCTTACAATTCAAAAGTTTTACTGATATTTCGAGACGCCTATATATTATGTTGAAAAAGAAACCGATTTCTTTAAGTTTACAAAACAATTTATTGTTTGATATCTTTTATCGAAAAAGTTTTATAACAAGTGCACACACTTTAACAGTCGAGACACGTATATTTTTTTAAATGCGCTCACTTCTAACAATCCTTCAAGTTTCCTCAGCAATCTCATACGAAAATCCATTTTGTAAGCTAAAGTGTTTTTCTCCAATTCTATCAAAGTCAAAGATGATCGGTGCACGGATCTATCGTTGACTAAGCATCGAAATAGGCGGACGAGGCGTTCGAAAGTGTTGCTGCGAGCAGCAATGCAATTGCGTGTGCGCAGATCATTGACTCCGACCACGCAGCGATCCCACCGCGGTCGTGACCACGTAAACATTGTGTAATGCCGTGACAATTCAAAAATTATTGTTGTCTTACGGTTTATAAGTTCTACGAGTTCACGAGTGAGAATTGCGAGGAATAACAATAAGCGAGGAATAACAATTTTTCTTTCATAAAACGTCACTCTCTTCGCTATCGATATCTTCGATTATATATACTTTCCTTAATAAAGTAGCACAGCACTTTAGAAACGTTCGGTATTTGTTGCGCGCAACACTCGCAACACGTGTTTATTGTTGCAGCCATGTAAGAACAACTCACGACGCGAGTCCAAGTCTCCCAAGGTACATAGTTAATAAATATCAACTCACCTTTTGCCACTCGCCGTACATCTTGGAACGACGTTAAATCGACCTCCGTGTGAAAGTATCCGTCATTTTGCGTCAAGCGATTGTTCTGGAACAAAAAAACGACTAATTATTTTGAGCCAAAAAATTATTATCGCTTATAATCTGTGAAACTCTTCAAGACACCGATCTGATCTTAAACAAGAAATATTAGCCGATCGCACTGATGGAAATATCGTCCCCGGTTGCTGCTCAGGTATTCCCCCCCTCCGCCCCCTCCCTCAATTATTCCGCAACTTCCAGCACGGTTCAAAGAATATCAATGTTCAGCTCTAAATTCTTTACAGTTGTATGACAAGTTTTTTATAGTTGTATTATCACACAAAATACACACACACACACACACACACACACACACACACACACGCGCGCGCGCGCGCGCGCATATATACGTTTATTTTAAATATTCGAAAATATTTTGAAGCTACAGATGTACTACACAAAGGAAAAGACGCTTTTGTTTTATCGCAAGAATCACACAATTATCATTAAAAAATTCAGATAATTTTCATAATGTTACAAATTTAACTTGTGTTCGAAGAAATATTCATTAGTTCAACGCGTGAGCGCGGCTTGATATCGATCATAATTATACGTTCGGAAATATGGGAAGTGTCGCAACTGAGTATTCAGCTCCGCAAGATCGAGATACACACGATCACGCACGTATCTGTATTTCTATGACGTGTACGAGATGTATAAATATCATTTATGCATTCCATTTTTATCTTTTGCTCATTACAATATGATTCTACTGTTATTGTACAAAAATGATCTTGTTTTTCTGAAATGCATTAAAATATTTTAATGATTATAGAGCGGAAAATTGTAAATACGAGAAAACTATGAAACCAAGTTGTATCACTTTCTCTCTCAATTCTATCATTTATATTTTATCTTCTAAGAATTAACATTGGCACATTTTGCGTATCTTTATCTTGCCAGCTATTTTTATGATTTTTGCGAACGATTGCCATAATTATTATTTATTGTTATTTATTCTTATTTCATATAGTTACATTTGAGCTTAAATTTAGGTTTATACAAAATTTTAGAATACGATTATTATTCTCAAGATAATAATTTTATAGTCTATCGTACAAGACGTCTCTTCTTAATTCCGTCAGTCATGTTATTTCTTAATTATTGATGTGACATATTTCGCATATCTCTGCATATTTCATCAGTTATTATATTTTTTCTAACAATAGTCATAATTATAATACATTTGTTATTTTTTACGCGGTCACACGTACGATTAAATTTTCTGGTTATGAAATTATTATTTTCAAAATTCAAGGCGATAGCCTCATAAATCATCCAAACTATTTCGTTCGGAATTCCGTTATTATATGATCTCTTAATAATGGATGTGGCACATCTAGCATATCTCTATTCCATCAGTTATTATATTTACGATTTCTTCTAATTGCCATAATTATAAATTCTTATTTTTGTTATTTTTCGTATATTGTTACATTTGCAATTACATTTCTTAGTTTTTACAAAACAATTCAAGGCAATAACCTCATAAATCCAAGTCATCTCGCTCTTAATTTTATTTACATCTTTTAATAATTAATGTGACACATTCCGTATATCTTTATTTTTCTAAACAATTGTATTTTTATAATTTCTAAGAATTGATATACAGTACCAATTCTCGTATTATTGTTGCTTCATAATTTTACAAATATAATTATTATCAATTAAACAATGTTTATGATTAAATAATGTTTGAACTTGAATTTTTTGATTACAAAAATGATATCGTTTTCGAGACATAGCCCCCGAGGGCCATAAGCCATCCGGCCCTGCACTTTGCATCGCGTTGCAACGTGTGAGTGAACGTACACTCACGTGCGTCAAGCGCGGCGCGGATAAATCTCTGCGGCTATAAAGCTTCTAGTAAAAGTAGCAAACGGCCGGCGTCCTTCTCCAGCATGCTCACCGCGGAATGTATTTCGCAATTTTATGCTAATTTGGTTAGTCACCCTCGATCAGCACGGCAAAACTCGCGATCGCGGCTGCGAGAGGACGCGTGGGTTAGAGATTATTGCTGCGGGACAAGATACCGATGACCGAAGACAATGGCGACGACGACGACGATGACGACGACGACGACGACGACGACGACGACGACGATTTGGCCTTTCGACACCGCTGACTGTTCATTGTCCATCGCGCTGCGATGTCTTCTATCTCTACGTCGACTCTTTTGGTGGATCCGGCTCGTCGGTAAACGGCAAAATGGCCGACCGGTTTCGCGAGACGGATATTCGTGTCGCGCGTCATTCTCTTCTTCTGTCAACATGAATGTATTTAGTGCCTAGATCGACTCTCCTATGTATAAAAGCTTCTAAACGTTTGTAACGGGAATTGGAAAGAGACCAGAGTTTAGAAAATTGGAATTAGACTTTTACAGGGGCAGTGGGTCGTCCTACCTTTTTTCCGTAATGATTTAAGTAAATGAATTAATACATATGTATAATGTAGAATATAGATGAATATGATTTTTGGTTATTGCAGGAACTCACAGAAAATTATACTTTTTGTGAATCTATATATATATTTTAATGTTTCTGTAATATTCAACTGTGAGAAATATGTATATATTGATATAATTTTCTGAAAATTGACTCTTTCTCTCTCTCTCTCTCTCTCTCTCTCTCTCTCTCTCTCTCTCAAATTATCATTTTAGTGATATTTGAATTAAATAATCAACATATCTTGAACAAATCATAACATATCATAAACAAATTAAAATAAAATAATTCGATTCTTCTTAATTCATTAGCCTATACAAATTAATAAGCAAGTTAGATATAGATTGAAATATTAAACATATCTTATTTTACAATATATGATTTAATAGGAATCTTTTTATGTATTCCTTTTATTAAAAAAAGATGTTAAATATATGAAAATTTTGAATTTCCAAAATTTAATTTAAGATTTATCATTAATCGGTGATTAATAAAATATGTAAATATAATGTTAATAAAAAATCCGTTTAGTATTTAAAAAAAATATATTTAAAAAAAAATTAAATTTGGAGATAATATAGATTTTTTCATAAAATAAAAATTGTTAAAAACTTCCGTCTACAGAGGGAAAGTGAAGCTATGAAACGAAAACAATTCAATTACATAATAAGTGTATCAAAAATATTCAGTTTTCGATATGAGAAACTTAAACGAATATCTATCTTTTTTCTTTTAATAAGACAATTATGATTATAATATATTAATTACTTTTAATAACATACTGAAATAGAAAGAAATCAACTGTATATAAAAAATGCAATTTCTGAAGCTGCTCTTATGTTTCGCCATGCGGCATTAATTAAGAAATATATGCAAATCAGATTTTTAAAGAATATCAAGTATATAATAACATATCTCTTCGGTCAATTTGCTTTATTTAAGTCTCGTAAAGCTCGTATATATTTATATGTAGCAAATCATTAAAATATTAAAAAAAAACGTAAAAATTTCATAAATTATTCTACTATTTCTTCTAAATATCTGCACAGAAACTAAGCACAATTCTCCAAACCGTTTAAGAAGTATCAAATTAAATTTTTAAATTTACATTGATTCTTACAGATAGAAATCGCGTATTGCTAATATAGAAGCTAAATAACATATTTAAGACACATATCTTATTTTAAAATTATTAATTTGATATACATAATTATCTTATAGTTTATGTTTCATTTAATTTATTCAATACATATAGTAACTCAAAATTTTCCTATGAATTATTAATATTTTTTTTTTGTAATTGATTTTAGAAGGCATTCATAACCAAAACCGTTTTGTTGTCCATTAGGAAAAATGTTAATTATTAATATTTTCTTTCATAGAAATGTTAGATTTTTATTATGTATTATTTTGCTCATACTTTAACTTTTTTATAATTCAAATTTATTTATTTTGTATTCGAAATAGTATAAGAATTGTTTTTTTTTTTTTTTAATTTCGAACTTTTGCTACTATTGTATGTACATGCATATTGTTTCACTGTCTGTGTTAAGGGGTGAGATCTGAAGGGATAATAAATCTCTACCTTTCTTTGTTTCTCTCCGAGAGACAATCTCGCAATAGGCATTAATGGTGGCGAGAGAATAGGAACTCTGCGATGCGAGTTATCCAGGTCAGACAGAGAAAGCAGCAGCCTGACTGCACGGTGATACAAGGATCTTATGTAATTCATAATCGCACCTCTCTCGCGGCTATCGAAACAAGAGTCAGCCGGGAGATTAATCATACGTGATCCTGTCGCTAGTACTGCCTTGTTTCAAAGTCACCGTTACACCCAAAGCCAAAACCATTCGACCGAATCGAGCGACACCGTATTCCCAATCGGGCATGCCTCTTGCACTTAATTCAATTCGCGACCGACCTGACCGATAAGAAAGCAGCTTTTAGGAAGTACTTTCTCTCTCCGAGTTTTTATTATTCGCTTCGTATCATTCACAATCGGACTTTCGTGCTACGCCAAATGGCGAATCGTTCGCGTGCGATCGCACTGCGTTTCCTCGGCGTCAATCATTTCCGCCTGTTATACTTCGTATAAAGAGATCATTACGACGATCTTTAGAATTAAGTGAAATTCATAGTATCAAAATTTCTAATAATTCAGCGTAAAATTGATTTACGTAAAATTTTTTCCGAGTCGAAATTTTTCTCCTATTTTTATATTACTATTTTATTCCTGAAAACTTTTCCTTTAAACTGCCATAATAAAAATTTGTTTTTTCACTGCTTATTCCAAACTAATTATTATTCATTTTAGAAATTCCTATAAATTGAATCCTATAAATTGAATCTAACATAATTGTTTAGAATCTATAAATATTTTAAACCAAGATATTAAAAAATAAAAATAAAATATTGACTTGTCTCATGTTATTTCGATATTATTGTTATCCAACTTTGAGAAATAAATTTTCAAATTTTCAAAAAGCTTGGTGTGTCCAAGTATCAAAATGTTAATAATTAATAATATGTAAATATGATATTCTTAATAGTCGCGTTTAAATATAAAAGATAAACTTGCATTAAAAAGCAGATTTTGTAAAACGTTTACTATAAATTTTGTCTGTAACATAAATAGAAATATAAGATAACTTGCAAATAATATATGATAGTAGATTGATTGCAGAAACCGAATCTGCCATTTTATAAACAATTAAATAGAATATATAATTGAAACTGAATATATAATTGTTATATTGTAGATTTTGCTAGCAATCTGCTGTCAAATTATGTCGCTAGGCTAACGAAATACTTAATGCTTAATGTATATACAGACACTCTACTTGTATTTGCTGGCAAACTGTTAGTATACTGCTAACTTTTGCTTACTGAATATTATGTACCATTTAATTAATCTAAAAATCCAATTTAATATCTCTTTCACTTTTTAACTGCCAAAACTCAATTCAACATGTTACGTCATGCCTTTAGATTAGCGCTTCCTGGTAAACTCCTTCGCTTTCCTTCATATTTTATGAAATAATTTTTTAAATCAATGTGCGCAAATACAGCATAAAATTCTTTAAATTATCGTCGACGAGCGTTACTAATGATTTACTGTTATTTGTGTACAAATTACTACCCAAAGCAAAAATATATTATAAAGTCAACGTACAAGCCTTTTCACAACGCATTAATTTAATTGTCGTTTCCGCCTTCTCATAACTTCAAGCAGAAGGAACTGGGACTTAAAAGATAAGTAAGCGCCATTAATGGGAGAACGTTATCTTCCACGGTTGTAGACTGATGTATTGTCCTTGAATACTTTCGCCTAATTGTGCGTCGGGCGGAATGTCGTGCGCCGCGGCACGCCATTTTAAAGTCAACGGCATGAACTTTGTTCCGACATTTGCGAGGTAGACAAATCCCTCGCAGTACTTGGAATCATCTCAATTAGAAATCTTCTGAGTCCCGCCGCATTTCGAGTCATTTCGCGCAAATCTACGAAATCGATTTATATTTTTTTCTGGTATTAACCTAACTGTTTCTTGTTATTTATTCTCATTACATTGCTCACATGATTACACGGTCAGCGACGAACACGGGCGACAAACGGCACGCACGAGTACACGCATACAGCTAACTTCAGAATCCTAGCTAAACTTCTTGATTCTCAAGTGGCCTAGTGAGATCCCGATGCATAAGAACTAAATTAATGTTAATTTAACCTTTGCTCGTCCTTTGAAACAAATATGCAGGTCAGCTCTCTTATTCAGTAATTTGTAACAATTTTATTGATAATTTCGCTATCATTAATGCATAGTTGTGCAACTATTATACGATACATTTTGTCTGCATAAAGCTTTTAATGCTTATAAAATATACATAATAAATTACAGAATAAGGGCACAGGATTTGAAATTTTTGACGGCACACAGTACTACATTCATTCAAATTAAATACATTCGATTTTCACATCTTTTTAATTCAAAATAATACATGATTCGACGTGTCATGACAGATATCTAAAAAGTAATTCTAAAAGTAATATATATATATATATATATATATATATATATATCTTCTAATAAAAATCTTCTTTTTAACAAATAAATTCTTCTATTTTCCTTAAAATTAATGAATAGAGATTCAAAGCACACACGAAAATTTATTGGAAAAATCAGAATTAAAGAATAAAACATTTTTACATGAGTATAATTATTATTTAAATCTTTTTCGATTCGACGTTCATATAATTTTAACATCTTTTAACATCTTTTAAGCTTAATGTATAATCCACACTATAAAGAAAAAAAAACAATATTACAAATTTTATTTTTTTTAAGATTTCATTTAAAATTTTATTTTGTATATGTATTTTATTTGTATTTATTGTAACCTTTTTTAAATATCCATAGATTTCAACTTTTATTTTTGATATAAAAAATTATAGATTATAAATATTATAAATACTTAATTCTTCACAAATTATTATAATTTTGTTTTAAATATCATAAACTTTATTTTTCTCTTTTAACATTGAAAAATTATAAATAATCCTTTATCATGTATATCATCTTTATTTATCATCTTTTATTTATTTTATTACCGATATACCGAAATAGTTTTAAATAATAACAAAATATATATTTATTGCTTTTACAATAATAGTGTTCCACTTCACAGACTATATTGAAATATCGTTTCAATATGTCTCGAAAGCAGAATTTTTCCGAAGAATAATTATAGAAGCTGATTTTGAAATGAGGTAATCTCGTGTCATTATAGCGATATATCGATTACAAATGCGATGATACGCGCGGAACGTATCCGCGAGACGATATCGTCGCGACGGGCGTCGATGTCTCCGGCGTGGTATCTTCGATACCGCTTATGCGGGAGAGATCGATCGCGCGACGTGCCGATCGCGAAGCTACTTTCTCAGACTGTTTCCCGTGATCGAGAACTCACCTCTGAACGCTGTGTCGCTGTGCTTTCTGACAGAAGCAGGATTCTTGCACGGAGTTGAAATAATCAACCGGAAAGGAGGACGAATTTTCAATCGGGCGACGTAACTGAGATTCCACGCGGTCCGCGGAGGAATACGAGAGCAGCGGCAATCCAATGAGGAACGTTAGATCTCGCTTCGCGTACGTTATTTCACAGGATACCGCTCCGAAACTGCACGCGAACTGCAGGCCCACCCCGTCGTCGCGATATTTCGACTTCTTTTTTTTTTTTTCTATCCAAGCGTCGCGGACGATCGAGCAACGACTGGCTTCCACGACGCGATTCCAGATCGTGGTATGCGGTCGCTCGACCTCGCCTAAGAGGAAGGTAACTCACACTGCCACCATGAGGAGCCACCGTACGCCGTGTTTGTACCGTTACGCATGCGGTCCCAGGTTACAGGTGGATCCAAGACCTGAAGAAACCTGTAGAGCGACCGGTTTGTCAGAATTTGTCACGAGTTTTGAAATGTTTGAAACATCCTATAGATTGCCGACGGGACAGCGACGTTCCTAGTATTTCTGAATCTTGCGCTCTCCTCGATCCATTTTAAGATCAACTAAAAATTTTAAACAAATGCACACAGAAAGTGTACGTACGTACATTTTGGTCTTTTTATATCTTTTTCTTGTTATATCTTTGCGTACTTGCCGCAGCTTGTCTTATAACAATATTATAATAATAATATAGGAACCAGCGTGCAATACGTGCGTGTGACATGTGTGTTTAATGCATATAAATTTATTCGCAGACAAATATATTTGGTGAAGAAACGGGTAATTGATGCGGCAGCTCTCACGTTTCGTGGTCCAGTGAGGATTCCTCGAAGTAAGTTATATTTGGGCCCGCGCACGTCATATCGCGTGCGCCACGTTGTAGGTGCATGCAGGTGTGCATTTCCCTCATCACCCGCATACATTTCCCAAATATGATACATACGACTCGCGGATAGGATACTCGATCGTTGGGCAATTACCAGAATCTCTTCGATGAGGTCATTTAATCGGCGGCCGTTGTCCCCGAAGACTGATATGGAAGAAAATCCTTTCTAAAGATCTTTGGCATCAATTCATATTGATAACCAAATTTTGACAAGGCATTAATGAAATTGGAAAAATTCCTAACAATCGGAGAAAATGGAAAGAAAAGGATTCGATAATAAAAATCTGTTGGCAAACGCTAGATAATTTCAACGATTCTGATATAGAGCGAGATATAGAGCGTTTGATTTACTTAGAATTTTTCAACAGATATTCATTATCGAATCTTTTTCTTTCCGCACACACACACACACACACACACACACACGCGCGCGCGCGCGCACACACGCACACACGCACACATAAATCTAGATAATATATCACATAATATTACATACGCACATTCGCACACGCCAATATGTAATTAAACAATTGTAGAAGAATTTAAATTATATATTAAGAAATTATATGTTAATAAAAAAAATGTTATGATACATACAATTAGTGAGAATAATAAGTATAGCTAAGCTTATCACGTTTTTAATGTGAGACAATGTGAGACATAATAACAAAATATTACAGCTAAAATATATTCTGTTATATGTTTTGTATCTTATATAATTTATAAAAATATAGCATATATTTTTAAAATTGGAGCTAAATAAACTCTTTTTATTCATTTCTTATTTCTGTCTCATTTCTTGCTTTAACACATAAATATAAATACAATAAATAAAATTAAAAAAAGATATAAAGTATAATGTAAAATTTTTTTATCAATATAATTAATACTTATAACACAAGAATATCCAGAATAATTGAAAATGCTATATTAACTTGTCCAGATAATCTTACTCTATTCTTAATAACGAAAATTTTCGTATTTGCATTAATAGGAAAAATAAGCAAAAATCAAGTATCAAAAGTAGCGGTTTGCCTTCTGAAATCCCGCTATGTTAACGGGCTGAATCATAATTGTTTTTTTCACTTTTGCGGCTTTCGCGTGTTTCACTTTATTTTATATCGCGCGACTTATCGATGATTTAGCCAACTTTTATTTAGCAAACGTAACAAGCAAGCGACGACGCCGTTATTTTTGTACAGACATTCCTGATCACGTGGCAAGTAAATTAAATCAAGTCCACCTTGCCGCAGACGTGATGAGAATGGGGGAAATAGGTAATGGGATATGCGTTCTACTAATTTTATTGCCATAATGTAACAAAATGCGACATTATTTACATTACTTATTCAGAATATCACATGTTAATAACTATTAAAATTCTTTAATCTGTAAAGGATTTCTAACAACAATTTGAATTTTTAATTATTCAGTTTAAATAAAAAACTTCGTATAAATATCAAGTTTGAAGAAAAAAAGTAATCACAACGAAACGTTATCATACAAAAACGAAATGAATTCGTCGCTCCCTCTGTAATTTGTATTTTTAATTTTTTGATTATTTAAAAAACGTTAACATAAAGAATAGCAATTTTGATCGCCAATTAGCTATCCGAAATCTAATTGGCGACCACTGATCGATCTCTCGAATTCCTGTTCGCCGCTCAGCAATGCGACCGCATGCACCGTAATATCATAGGTATGCGAGCAATGCACCGTAGGTTTCCATTCACCGTTCCTTTGATTTCACGAGCGAAGGATACGCGGTAGCCTTCGGCAATCGAAGGAATTCCTTAATGACGGTGATCAGCGATGCATTTCCATCTTTGATTAAAAAAAAAAAAAAAAAAAAAAAGAAACAACCTTTTTTTTTTAGTCGTTTACATAGCGCTTTAGAATGTAAAGAAGGGATATTTCAAAGAAGGGATATTGTAAATAATGGATAATGAAAACCACACATAAGCTACCTCTCGTACGAGGATCAATAATTATTAAGATGGTTGCAACTTTTTTTACTTTGGTTGAAAATATTTAATATTATATGTAATGTTATAAATTTAATCGTTAATGAATGAAAAAGCCTTAGATGAAACTTTTCTATAACAGGTAAAGTAGAGCAAAACCATATTGACGGTAGGTAAAGGAAATAATGTAGAACTGCTTATCTACAGAAAATACGTTGGCTAAAGAGGTAAAGAAAGATGGAGTTTGTAATACATATTATTGACTGCTGAAAACATTATGCAATTATGTAACGTTCGAAGATAAGTTGTTTATTATGCCATCGAGAAATTCAAAAGAATATCATAGATTGCACTTCAATACAATAAATAGTGTTTCTTTTCAAATAAAGTTAAAAACTTCTTATAGAAATCTTTTTTTATTATGTTTGAATGTAATATAGTATTAATAATAAAATAGTATTAAATTTAAATTAAATAAATTTTTATATTATTTCAAGTTCTGATATATTATAGTAAAATATATAGTGCATTCTATTTCTCTAAAATTTTCTCTAAGAATTACATATTGACATTTTATTAAATTATAATCTTTTCTTTATTTCTTTAAAATTTTGTTCTTAATTATTACTTAATCCTTATTGTATTATAAAAGGTATTTCATTTTTTTAAATATTGTTTTGAATATTGTAAAGAAATAATTGATAGTTTCTCCTTTTGCCAACTATTTTCTTTTTTTTTAATAAATCGCAGGTACACACACACACACACACAACACACACACACACACACACACACACACACACACACACACACACACACCATATCACACCATACACACACACCACACCATACACACACACCACACCATACACACACACCACACCATACACACACACCACACACACCACACACACACACACACACACACACACACACACACACACACACACACACACACACACACACACACACACACACACATATATATATATAAACGGAAGAAAACGTTACTCTCGAAACGGGATTCTTGATAGAACTCATCAGCTATGATAAAGGGTGAGATATGATTTTTTTATCGGTGGCTTTTCAAGCGTTGCGTAAACGGTCGCGGCAGCAGACGAGCATATGTCACTCGAGTGTGCGATAAAATCAACACCGAATTACACTCAGCCGCTAAATGATACGAATAAAGTCGGCAAACAAAAACATTCGCGTTTAAAGATGTCAAGCCGCCGTGTATCAACTGTGCGCTAATGTAACAACGCTGCATACAGGACGGGCTAAAAATTAAAGCCGACAGAAACGAGAAGGAGTACATGTAATAAACATGTAATAAAATCTTGCTGTCGTTGTTTTGTCTCAATGAGAACTTACATCCTTATCGTCAAGATAATTGATAAAATTGAAAATTAGCAATGAAGAATAAGCCTTTTCTCTATTTTCTTTTTCTTTTTTATCGAAGAATTAATTTTAAATTTGTGTTAAATGTTATTTAGAATCCATAGTATTGCAGTGAAATATCAAAAAGATCTTGTGCCAATTGTTTACATTATTTCAACACTGTGTATGAGAATCGAAACGCACAAGAATAAGAAAAGCTTTAAGAACTAAGGATGGGTGCTAAGTATGTGCTTAGGATATTGAGCAAGGATTTTTCTACGGGTCCTTCGTAATTCAAAAAGCGACATAACGCTCTCTTTCGATTGATATGGATGAAGCAGCCCGACTTTTGATATACGCTCGATTTCAAATGGAAAATCATGCCTGAATTGGATTCGCACGTGAGCTGAAATAAAGTTACATCGTCGGGCATCCATAGCTATTGCCATGCTGCTCGTCGTGCAAAATGCACGCCGGAATAATGTATCGTGATAATTCCAACAAATTCACCCAATGTCCTAAGCAATAATATCATAATTGCAATTAAGTATATAACATCATTAAGTTAGCTTGTTTTTCTCAGTTTGAAAGAAATTTTATCAATTTCTATTCAATTTAGCGAACGATTGAGCGCATAGCATTATCATTTGTTATTAATTACTTGAATGTGAACGCAAGCTCTTATTTTACTCTTATTGCGTAATGTACAAGAGTAACGAAATCAAATTACGCAAGATGTCTGTAAGTTTTCTGAAATCTTTGCACACCACGCGGGGTGGGGTAAACCAATTTAGTCGTCCGCCTCTTTTATCTACTTTTCGCTTGCGCTCTCACGCGGCCGCTCTCACTTTATCTCAATTCTCCTTCTCGCGACTCGCAGAATTCCTTCAGAATGAATATGCACGGCAAGTTCGGGAGGAGGGGGAGAGGGGAGGGAAAGGAAGAGCGAAAAGATTCCGACAGAAAGAGAAAAGGAAGTCGGAGAAGGGTCAGAAGCGGGGGCGGATTGGCCCTCCTACAAACACTGTAACCCCTCGCCGCAACTTAAATTGACTCGATAAAAGTTCGTGGAATAAAGCGCCACTATATCAGAAACATCTGCCAAACGTTATTACAACTTTGAATAAAGAACGTCGACCGAGAGGGTGTCAGGGGAGGAATAGGCGAAGGAAAGGCTACCTCCTTGTCGTCCTCGTGACGACGACGAGGAGAGCGAGAGAAAAAGTTCCAAGTTCGCGTACGCCAAAGACCGTGGGAAAGTTCGCCCGTAAATCAAGTCGTTATTTTAATTTCGCCAGCTGATTCGTATTAGCCTTCCTGTTTCCGTCATTCGTTTTCATTTCGACGATCCACACCGATTGTCTTCGACAATAATCACATGAAAGTGATATGAACTGTGAAGGGTGAGACTTGGTGAAAAATCGGAAAAATGGCGGAAGAATTTTATCGGAATGAGGGTTTGCAAGAGGAGGATAATAAGAATGCGATAATAAAAATAAAATTCTAAACAATATATATATATATATATATATATATATATATATATATATGGCATTTTCAAGAGAAAATAGGTAATTCGGATATTATACGATTGGAGATCGTAAGATTTTTAGTACTTATTAATTTTTTTAACTTTTTGATTTATTAAATAAATTTAAGAAAACATTCGTATTAACCTTTCTTCGTATATAACATGCCGTTTATTTACGGTCTTTGAAACGTCGAAAGCCATCTTTCCTATTAATTCGATAATATCAATTAAATTCCTACGAAAAACTTTTATCACGAAGGATATTACTTCAGTCAGGATTCAAAGTTAGATCATTCTATTATCCGAGACGATATCTTAAGTGAGTTTGATCACCGTGAGGCTTTATTTAACATATTCAAAAATTAAAAAGATATAGACGTTAAAAATTCTGCCAACAGTGCCTGAATTATATTTATTTCCTATTAAAATTCTAAATATGACTAAAAGATAGGTTTATCTTTCCTTCGCTCTTACAAATCTTGAGATTAGTCTTTTTAATGTCTCATCAACGATCGAAATCTATCGCAAATTTAAATTTCTTCGAGAGATATAAGCTGTGACATTTTTGAGTACAAAAAATAAAAATTAATGAGCATCATTATTGCGTTTTAGCTTTAATTTTAGCACATAAAATTAAATTTGCATTGCTCACTAATTAGTTCTTATCAAAATAAAATATATGAAAAATCTCCTTCAGGTTCAGGCGAAATTATTCCTTTTAGCGGAATCTAATCCCGTCTTATCGATATAACTTTGTCGGTTTATTTAGACGCTTGTTCTTTACGGATTCCCTCTCGATACTCGCGTCTCTCCTATCCTCATAATTGAGGCAATCTCCATCTTGACGGTTTTGTTCATTCTTCGCGGCTCAGCCGCTGTCTCGGTTTTGAGACCGAACGACCGAAGCCGCCTCATTTCGGCGTCTCGCGGATGCTGTGAAGAATCGATTAGCGTCGTGCGAGAGTACCGTGACGCATCGGAGGAAACACGACGAAGCCAAAAGTCCGGCCCGAAAGGGAATCAAAGATGCTAAAAATTATAGGGTTAGCACGCGGGTTTGCACGCAATTTCTATATCTCTTTTTTTCTTCCTTTTTTTTCTCAGCCGTTGTTACATTGATAGAGCAATCACGATCGGATCAATAGCATCGATATGCCTGCTCTTTAAAAAATTAAGAAGGTATATTTATAAATGTTAAATCTAAAAGAAAGGAAAAGAAAGCATTTTCATATAATGAAAATATATATGACAAATTTTTTTATAGATACAGATTATATAAGATTTAAAAAGAATTACATTCTTTTTTTCTTTTAAAACGTAAAAATTCCTGTTTGTGAAATAAGAAAGTTACTTGCAATAATGTAACGTTTATCTCTAGAATTTATCTTGAAAGTCAGAGTATATACGAGAAGATGTTACATCAAGTCTGAACAATGTAATTGGAAACCGATATCCAAGATGAATCGAAAACGATCGATATCGAAAACGAAACCATTTCAGCCATTCCAAGCATCGCAGGCGTCGTCCCCGATAATTACGGCGTGCGGAACGGCGTCGCGGATTAATTGTAACTGCATCGCCGCCTCTACCTAATTCGCCTAATTAATTCGGTTACTAATGGCCACCGCGGCGTTCCTCGACTTACCCGCGCTCGAACGTGCCTAGCAGCGACCAGCCGGCGATCAGAAACCGAATGAGAGATTCTACAGCTGTCGAGCACTGCGACGATAGAAACTCGTTTCTGGAATTAAATCGTCAGAAATCTCAGCCCCCGCGGCATCCTTCTTACCCTTCTCTCTGCGTGTCCGATTAATTCCGAGCGATTCCGGGCCGGTGACTTCTCTCGATATGCTTCCGAGCCCTTCGGCATCTTCGCATCAGAACGATCTATTTCGATCGCGTCTCGCCTCCCGTAGCCTTGTAACGCATTTCTATGTACAGCGTAATATCTGTAGCTAGGACGACACTTTTTTTTTTTTTTAACATGTCCTTATGAATTCTTGAATGCTCCTCTAACTCTTGGCTTGTTTCAATTTTATATTTTACAATGAATAAACTATTATTATGTGTCTACTTTATGATTCTTTCAACTCTTGTTTTGCTCAATGAAAGAATTCAATTAAAGTTCCAAAACTCTAAACATGTCACTGTTAATAATATCCTCTATGAGTATTCCATTTATTCTAACTTATTTTGACAATGATCTTATATCAAAAAATCTATATATTTGCGAATATGTAAAAATATATATGCATTTTTAAAGATATTCTGATTTAGAATTTTACTTCTTTGACATTTTCTTAAATATTCGATAGAAATAATAAATAAAGAAATTATTTTCTCTTTTCTTTATATATGTTTTATTTCTTTTTATATTTTTGCCGGTTATTAAAATTATTGTTGGAATTTTTTATAATAAACTAGATAAACTACAAATAGAATGCAAACATATAACAATTCTTTCGACGTTGTGAGGAAATAATGTTAATGTTTGTAACGCGTTTCGTTGTCAAACATTTTTAATTTTGCTCGATATTTTTTGGTTATAGAATTTCAAATAACAAAATTAATATAAAAAGCAATATGTCAGTATTACTTTATGTTACCATCTTTATGCACTTACTTCAGCAGCTACTTATAATTTCCGTTCATTCGAATAGTTTATAACACGAAAGAAGATGGATCGCTAACGTAACATGGTACTCTCGTAACTCTTGCTTAAGTATGTGCAGGAAATAACGACAAAATAACGCTGAAATAACGACGGAAGCGTCGGCAATGACGTCAAAGAGATAAATGCCCGCTTGATGCGCGGACAAGCAATGAATCTCATAATTCTAAATCTTTCGACGAATTTTCTAGACATGCATATATGAATTCAGGCAGAATCTTAATTTAGGAATATTCAAAACTTTACGTATCTTCAGGCAAGTTTGAAATCATAGTTTATACTCACTTATTTACAATTACACTGTTGGAAAAAAATGTGTTGAATTTAATATAAATTACATGTCCCAAACGGTCCACTCAAAATTTTGTGTTAATTTAACATAATATGGATGTGTTAAATAGTAAATAACACTGACACTATGTTAATATTTCAACAAAAAAGAAATGTACTCTTGATCTTAATTTGAAGTTAATTAGTTATGTTACAATTAACATAATTTTTATGATAAAATTAACACATAAAAAGTGTCCTTTTTACAGTTTATAAATGTAACTGTTCAAACTTTTAATTGATATAATATGTAAAAGTTACACTATTTATTTGTTAAAAGTTTTATTTTTTCACTATTTTTACAAAAATATGCTAGGAAAAAATTTTGAAATGCTTATATCAAAAAATCCTATAAAAAGACAATCTTAAATCTCAAATTTATTTTCTGAACGAAAAGAATAAATGCTTTTAAATTATAGAAAGCGCTTATAATCTCAGGTGAAAAATTAACAATAACTCACATAATAGTTCAATTAAATTATAATAGCAATAAAATAAAAATGTACATATATGACAAGATTTATCTACTAAAAGATAGATAAAATAATTTTGGTACTTGTATCGCAACATTAAAACACAAAGCACTAAAATATGTCAAGACGCGTCAAGATTCGAGACTATGCCGAAACCATACAAAGAATAATAACAAGTCATCCCCACTCTTGTTATAGACTAAAATCAACATTTCTTTTGTATAAATTTTAACATATTTAATAAATACGTACGAATTGTGTTATTTTAACACATTTTTAAAATTATTTTTTAATAATTTTTCATTTTATATTTGTTAAGGTCAGTTAACATAGTAGACATGTGTTAAATTTACATATGAATATGTAGATTATTTAACATAAAAATTTTAACCAGCAAATTTTTTCACAAAAATAAACAAATTTTCTAACAGTGTAAATTATTATATCAATTTTAGTATAAATATCACTATACATAATAATAATTTATTAGATTCATACAAGATTGGTGATTAAGGAAATAAATAAATATAATGTGAGTGGGAGATGTATACACAAAGAATAGAATTTCAGTATAAGATTATAACTCATTTGACTATGTAAAATATATTTTCACAATTTTTAAATATATATGCACATATATCTACATAATTTTCATTAATTTTATGATTAGATGGTCTGATTTAGATAAAACATTTGTTACTTAGATAAAAAAAAAAATAAAATTTAGCCTTAAATACTCAAGTAACCTGTGTAGTAGCCTGTTTTATTTGTTTGAATTTATTTGATCTTAATAAATCTCGGTTATTATTTATCTATATGTATTTATATATTTGTATATAAAATTTATTATATTATATTATTTATATATTTGTATATAAAATATGCTACAAAAATCAAGATTTATATGTATGTATGTGCGTGCGCGCATGCGTGCACACATATAAAACAATTACTTACACACACACACACACACACACACACACACACACACACAGCTGAAATACCTCTAATTGAAATTTTATATATATATATATATATATATATATATATATATATATATATATTAAAAAAATTTGTACCAAATATGGAATAATAAGACGAATAACTGTGTAAAATAAAAATTATATCACGATAATTGCCTATTTCTTTAATCGTTTCATTCTGGATTTCGTTTCTTGTATCTTGCAAGCTATTTATTCAAAGTACAAGCACAATAAAATTAAAGGTTAATAATTAAAAGTTTAATATATATATATATATATATATATATTAAACTTTTAATATAAGACAATTGCCGTGACATTGTTTTATTTTACACAGTTATTTCTCTTATTGTTCCATTATTTGATACACATTTTTTTCAATATAGAACAATGTATCTATTGGTATACCGAAATTCACGGCAAAAAGATCCTGCGGGAATTCCGCATTTCCGCGCGCGGAGTGGTACTCGGAATGATTTAGTTAGCTCATTGGCGTCCACCATGTAGATGATCTCGCGGCATCAATAACGTCTAATCACCTCGGCGCGGAGTCGATCCTACTCGGTCGCGCGACGCGCAATTTCGTCCTCTAAACGTTCGCCACAAATCACGCGCCGCACCGTCCGCCGCCGCCACCGCCGCCGTATACTCGATCTCGCGCGCGCGCGCACGATTCGGGAAGCCCCGATTCGACATTTAAACTCGGCCGGATTACGGTCGACCGATAATTAATCGCCATTCGTGTATCGCATACGAATGGCCCGCGTAAGTGTTTAACATCGTTGAAACAGCTGATCGATCGATCGATCGTCCGAGAACTTAATAGCAAATCGAACGGTGCTCCGCACGTATACCATTGACATACCACCGCTCGACTATATCGAATGATTTGATGTGTCCTTGAATATTTTGAACAATAAAAAACTTTTTGCGTTAATTCAAATTTTTAGAAATATTATTAACATGATTATTATTTAAAATAAGAGAGAGAGAGAGAGAGGGGGGGGGAGGGAAAAAGAGAGGAAGGGAGAGAGATGTATAATAATTTTATAATACATTTTTAAATTCAGATCTCATTTTTAGCTTTAGCTGTAGTCGTTAATATTAAAAATATATACAATTTTTCGTTAGAGTTTATTTGAAAATTATTAGTTCTCATGAAAATCTTAAAAAATCTGAACGTGGTGACTTTCTATCATTCAATATTCAATAATTATAATAATAAATATTCTATCATTCAATTTGCAATAATTTCGTGCATGATTGAACTATTTCATATGCTGAAAATTGTCTATGTCCCAAAATGCCTCGCCGTTATATTCTTGCTTACATACCGTAGTCAAGGGCGTAGTTCCTGCAAATATTTTCATCACCCACCCTTCGGCGAATACGATGCTTCCAGGATTATTGCTCTTTGATCGGTTGGCTAGAAACGATAAGGAGTGCATATTTATTTCCAGGTGAACCGAGGCGAATAGCGGAGACGTGATGCGGAAACGATGTCTGGATGTACGCGAAAATAACCGAGGCACTGCTTCGTACAGTTCCGATAGAAAACCTGTGACGAACACGAAATTTTCATTTTGTCGTTAAATAGACACTTTAAAGAGATAGACCTATAAAATATAAAATAAAGTTCCAAAAAGTTTGCAATGCAATATTTCTTACAGGATTTTTTTATCAAGAAAATGGACATTTGTGAATTCCAATTTTCATATTTTACTCATTTTTATACATATAAACATATATTATAACTTAAGAAAAATAATTTTAAAGCAAAATACAGGAAAATTACTATTTTCTGTGCTAATATTTTTATATATTTAATATATTATTAAATTATTATTGGTTAAGTTATTTTTATTTTATTAAATAAAGAAGCATATAAGTTGGGTAACATGCTTATATAGTATTTATATTAATAAACTAATATGGTTTACTGGTAATATGGTAAACTGATATGGTTTATATTAGTAAACTAATATAAATGATACGGACATGTTTCGACTTTAAATTAATTCGTCTTTAGTGTGACATAATATCATCAATTTATAAAATTAAAATATTGGGCATACAAAGTAGCAGGGTAAAACTTATTTAATTCCTATTTGATATGAGGATTAAAGTTGACACCATCAAAAATTCTCGAGATTTTCTTTTCAATTTCTTAGTAATAGGAGTTTTTTATAATACAATTTATGTTGTCTTTATGTTGTTCTTTTTCAGGACTAAGAAATTTTCTTAATAAAACAATTATGACTAGAACAGAACAATTTCATATGTCAAAACAATATTAACTTAGATTTTAAACCTTTCTTAACCTACGTAAATAAAATTAATCGGAATTTATATATATATATGTTTTTTTATGTATTTACATATAAAATAAACTCTTTATGAGTATAAAATTATATTTAATAGATTTTCTCAACATTGATTAGTATTCCTTTTTATCATTTATTATTAATTTATTTTATATATATATATATATATATATATATATATATATATATATATATAATATTCTCTTTTATATACAGATGCAAAGTTATTTTTATCTTTTTTCCATCTTCATTCTATTGATGTGACCTAATTCGCTATTACATGTTTTACTCTGTATCATTTTTAAGAATAGGATTATGAAAAATTCTGCGGCGAGAGTGTACAGAATTTTTCATTTCGGTTGTATATATCGGCAAGGTTTTATATTCGAAAGAGGTAGTCGTGCCGCTGCACATCTTTCTGATCTCCAATCGAGCCGTCGCTTAGCGGAGCGTGAAACACATTTGAACGAATCGCGGTGCCTTAACCATGCGAGTTCTTACATATGATCAGAATATCTGTTCTTTACCCTGTGTTTTCGCTTGAAAGGGGAATACGTTGCATCGCGATGGCTGATTCGTGAAACAAAAAAATGATAAAACAGTCAACAAAATATATCTCTTTACATCTTATATTTAGTTTTATTAAAATAAAAAAAAAAATAAATAAATAAAAATTCAATTTATATAAAAGTTATTTCCAAAGGTGTTCAGTTATTGAAATCTAGACCTGTCACCTATAACTTTATTTTTAGATGACGGATAATTGCAAGTAAAAAAGTGATCTCTTTGCAAAAGAACCTTTGAGTTTACAAATTTTTACCATTAATGCATGCAATATTCTAATTTCCTACTTGTTTTTAGACAGATTAAAGATCGTTTATATACATATCCGTTACAAATGTACAGTGTATAAATTAATCGATCTGTCTCATCATATCTACATAAATTATTTTCATGAATTTTAGATAATTAATTAAGTTTAGTAAATTTATATATTTATAAAAATTACTTAACATTACAGCATTGAATATCATAAGATATATAAGTTACATTTAAAACAATGACATTTATTATATAATGTCGGCGCACATATATATCGCCCGAGGAAATCGTCTTGGAAACAATTTGCTATCGACAACGACACTATCTCGTCGTCGTCGTTGGGGAATTTTTATCCGCGTAAACGATTTGCGAGCCGGCGCGTCGTTCGAGAAAAAGAGAGAAGATACGCAGCTCGCGACTACGAGCGGAATTGAGCGCCAGATAATTGTTTCGAACAATCCCGGGCGACGCTTTTCGTCGGTTTCCATGGCAACATGAACCACCGCGTTCACCTCCTCGTCGGCTGGCAATCGAAACTGTCCTCTGCCGAGCAGAGGGGCAGGAAGGAAGGGGGCCTACCCCTACCGCATCCCTCGTTCGATAGGGAGAGGGGAGGGAGACTATGGTAGGGAAAGAGGCGTAGGCGGGGCGAAAGTCGTTCCAAGAAGTTCTCGCGCTCGCAGGATCCGCCTCTTCCGTTCGCTCGTGTGGACGTCGCGACGCTCCGTTCCTGCCCGAAAACGTTTCGTTTTTATTAACGCTTCCTGAAATAGCTGCGACGTCGGCGGAGCGCATCGATCCGATATTAGTCGCTAATTTCGCATTATTACCCCCGCCACGGCGGTCGTCCGGCCAGCCGGCCGGCCGTCTTGATTTTTCATTCTTTTTCTAGTATTCTTCCGTCTCGCGACCCACTTCCGGTGCTTGAGCTCGACGTGGGATTTGGTTAATATTTGCGAATGACACTTGTCCACTTGTTTCGAAGAGACCAGGCATTTCTCATCAGAACTAGGATATCACTTTATTTGTCGTACGACAAATTTGTTGGCGTCTATAAGATAATAAAGCTTTCCGAACAATCTTTAGAAATTTTCTACTTTGCGACCAATCAAAGCTCAAAAAATTTAACGCATGCTAAATGCTAAATGTTAGTTTTAGGCTCATCTTTATCTAGATTAATATTTTTATAATCTCGAATTAACTTAACTTTTTATCTTGTTTTAATTCTAAGAATTAGAAAAGAAATAAAGAGTAGAGATTAAACCAAGATTAAAATTAATAGACATAGCCGAGCATTAGTCGTATTTATTCGTTTCATCTTTTCAAATTGAGCTTTGATATATTTTATCATCTTCAGTTTAATCTGTTTGTTTTCATGCGTAGAATAGCTAGTTTATGTATTTATATTTATTAAAATATAAATTAGAGAAGTATAATTAATAGTATGATACTATGATTAAGACTAATAAATAATTAGTAGTGATAAAACATTTTTCAAATTCAAGAATAAAATATAGACGGGATTAGAAATTTTAATTACACACTTTGTAATTTATACTTATGTTTTTTTATCGACTTTTGGAGGTTATGCGCTTCGATAACTCGATTAACAGGCCGTGCCTTCAGCGCTGGAAAATAAAGCAAATGATGGAAGGTAATTAATTTGCAGGGACAAAACCGGTAACGAGTTTGGTGCATGCAACCAAGCCTCTCTCACGCGATATCTCGAGTATTTATGCGAAGACGGCGGTGTGCATACTTGAATAGGGCTGGCGCTAGGCCCAAATGAACTCTTACAAGCTTACATTGGTCGATTTTCATTACTACAATGATTTAAATAAATCAATAAGTATTTTTGATTTGTGTATGTTTCCATCTTAGCGATAAAAACATATTTATTAGTGACTAGCCCCCTAAGTGTCGGTCCACAATAGGTGATTTAAGCTTTAAGACGTAAGAAATTGACCAATTATAATCGAATATGAAAAGAATAATCGATTATGATTGGTCAATTTCTTACGGTTTAAAGATTAAATACTTATTGTGGACCGACACTAAAGGGATATAAGGGATTTAAAGAAATTGGACGGTACAAAGATATATATATATATTTTTTTTTTATAAAACAGAGAAACACTTCAATAAAAGCAATTTTTTTAATTGACGATTTTCAGACTTACTGTAAAAATAAAACATTTAATTTACGTATAGGTTTTGTTTAATTAACTAATATTTAATAAATCCCTAAATAGAAAATTTGAAGATTAATTGATCCAAGTAAGTAAATTATATATACCGCAAGAAAGTATGTAAAGTTATATAAAGAATAGAATATAAAATTCTGAAGTATATATTCTTATAAATTAATTCACGTACGCGATTCTATCACAAAGCGCATAAAATTTTTATATTCGTTTACATACAGTTTTATATATTCTTTTTAATAGTTTTCTCAAACAATTTGTGCGCTTCGTATTTTAGAATACATCCACCTATAAATGTTATTTATAATATTAATTAATTTATATTATTTTCGATATTACGATATTTATTGTTATATGTTTAATGTTAAATGTTACATGTTACAAATTTATTAGGCTTGATGGATTATTTAAAAATTCTCAAAATGATTTACATACAAGTAGACAGCGAGCAAGAGATGAAACTTCAATTAAAGCGTCTAACGTACAATCATTTGGAATGGGAAAAATCGTCAGTACAATCTGCATAACGCAACGATAACGGATCCATTTACGGTTACCGACCGTCTTTTGCACAACAAGCTCCATTAACAGTTCTAATTGGATAGAACTGCGATTCAGGATGATCGATGGGTGATCGTAGCCTCGTTTCTGATCCTAAAGACAATCCTGCGTATTCCGCCACCTTGCTATCCGCCAGCTTGCTTCGCGCCAGCACCGAAAGCGGTTTCTGCAAACGGGAGATGCGAGAGCTGTGGTACGCTACGCGATATAAACCATACGCGCAGTGTGATTTATGATGGTAGGCAGTGGTGTAATTAGCGGCGTTCGTTTCGCCGCGATATAATTTGCGATGAAATCGGTGGCAACAACATAAACAACGCGCCTGGTATTCCCGGAAGAGAGCGAAGAAGACTCTCCGTGAGATGAGACTGAAGCTGCATCCACCGTTTCGCGTATCGCGTCGCGCATTGCTCGCGCTTCAACGTCACTCCATTTCGTTTTTTTCGCGGCTCTTACCAGTGCGGGATAGGAAAGCGGAACGCGACCATAGACAACGCGTTACAAGATGAATTACGATTTAATGTAGCGCGTGGAGCACGAGATGTATTGGAAACGATTAATTATCTTGACAAATTCGAAAGTGACCTGTATCGCCGTTACTTTTGTCTAGACAAATTTATACGATAAATTATTAATAATATTTGAGTGGTTTTTTATTTTTTTTTTTACTTACATTATGTGCTCTTGTTTGCTGGATCATTACATACAGACCTGTGTTTTCCGACAAATCTATGATTTTGTCGGAAAACACAGGTAAGCGAACCAAGTATGCAAATACGGAGGAAGTCAAATAAATTAATGCGTACAGATTTGCATGAAGATAACAGCAGATGAAGATAATAGCGGTGCAACACCGTCATCATCTCCAAACAGTTTACCAAGATAATTATGATAAAATTATTTCTTTTTTTTTTCATTATGCTAAGATAATGTTTATAATACAAACGTAGATTGAGCACATTGCTTATCCTCACTTGTCTTGTATGTTTTCGCATTTAGTAGAAGAAAAATTATTTCCTGCGTGTATACAGGAAATTATTTGTGCAGAAAGAATTTCTCCGCCATATTCCCAAGTATCGCATTTTTCGTTTCATTCGCAATTTGAGATAGTGATGTGCGTGAGTAGTGGGGCGATCTAGGAAATATGGGCGTGTCTTTGCTCTATCAATGCGCGCATTGGCGTGAAACGGAAGGATTCTTTGTCGTTTCACGGTGTGCATCACGCGTGAAGCGGAATGCATCTTAAATAACATGGCATTAATCATATAGAGCGATTTGGATATTGCGTACCTAAACTCTCTTGCGGATCACTAAATCTCTCGAAAATTTGAATTTTTAGAGAATTAATTTCGGAAAAAGTGATCTAATCTTTTTCTCTTAAACAATTAGTTCCGAAATATGTATTTGAATATCAGCGTTTTTAAGCGTTGTTAAAATTCTCCAAGTTCGATATTTGAACGAATTTGAAGATTTTTTAATTCTGAAACCTTGTGAATTCTAGTCCATTGTCGAGTTTTAAAGTTTAATGATTTTATCAAAAATCTCAGTCAAAAGCTCACATTTGAAAATCTATTTCATTTTGAGGTAGGTCCTCATATCGTTCTCTTTAGATGTAGGATTGCGCCGTATTAGAATTCTTGTCGACTGTGTGACAGGAGGCAATTCGACAGTGTAAACAGTATCGCGGCTAATTAACTTGCCGCGGAGAAACTTTTGCCTTGCAAGTCGAAGAAGTATCGGGCGACCGTACGATGATTATCGACCGACCGACCGAAATTGCAGGCTTCGCTGTAATTCACGGACACCGTGACTAATGGTTGTAATTAATACCAAGCAATGCAACCGGATCATGCCGTACCTTGGTAATAGGCAGCGCAGATACGTGCACGGTATACCTGAAGTGCCTTCTGCGTAAGGTGTCATTGATATGCCCGATATTAAGATCGTCCCAGGCATAATATTGATATATGAACCCAATCGTTGTTTTCTCTTAACATCAAATGAATCGAAGGTATCACGCGTGAACGTGACGCACAAAGGAAACGTAGCAAATTCTAAGGCAAAGTTAAATTAAGAAAGTATAGTATTTATAAAAAAAGTAAAGATAAATAATATTAAAAATTTTATAAAATTTGAAACATAAGTTTATTTACTAATGTCATTATTATACACTGGGAAAAATGTCTGAATGGTTGAAAATGGACAAACCAAAAGATTCTGATTATATCAATCAGAATGCTGCTTATCTCAATTAAAGTTTTAGTAGATTTAAGCAGAAAATTATGATTTGTTCATTTTTAATCAGAATTCCAATTAATTCAACCAAAGCATTGTTCATAAGTGTATGCATTTCTGAATATGTAAATTTTTTTCCGATTGGTGTTTGAGAAAATGTATAATAAAGTTCAAAATTTTATGGATTTTATATGGATTTTAATCAGAAATTTAACAAAATGCTGCATATATCAATCTTACATAATCACACAAATCATTGTTAAAAATACCAAGCCTTGAATATATTTATATTTAATCTGTTGAAAGTATTTTTAAAGATTCAAATAAAATGAAATTAAAATAATTGTATAACACGATTTTTTTTACAATAATAAAAATTATAAATAAAATATATAATTTTAATTAATTTAGAATTAATAATCTCAATGCGACCTTTCATTTCTATTTTTTTCTATTCTTTCATTTTCAACTTATTTTATTTTTCTTTTAACCGATAAACAATTTCACATCTTCTCATTTCTCACTTGTTCTTAATAAATATACCAGTATCAACTTTTAGTTTTTATTTCATACATTAACAATAAAGTTTTTTAAAAGATAAGAGCTTTTTATAAGTTCTATTTTATATATCTTTGCATAAATAACAATAATATTCTCTGAAATTATATTTATAATTCTTTAAAATTTTATATAATCACTATTAAAGTTTGGTAATATTTTTCTGTATAGAAATGCATCACTCTCTTTTTACTGTCTATTTTAACCTTATAAATGTTTTCCTTTAAATGTTTTCAATAATGAAATATCACGAAAAATTTTTGTTGTTACAATCTCTTATCTCTTATTAATTGAAATAAATTATACGATTGGAGAATCGCATAATGCTCGTACCAATAAAAATAAAAAGAAAGTGAAAATCGAGAAGTGATGATCGAGATGTGAAAGCATTATAACATTCGAGATACAATAGTAAGACTAATTATAAACGAGAATAAAAAGGGTAAAAAAATTAGATAATAACAGGATAAAGTACCGCGAGGTACTATGAGGAGGAGCACCGCGCGCGAAAGCGGAGGTATTAATTCACCATGTGGAAAGACAGGCTGAATCTCTATCATTCCGCATTCTGGATATTCCATTTCCACATGGTCGCGGTGCCGCGGTGATATAAATGCTAATTCGTGACGGGCATCTCCGATCGACGTTGGTGAATTCCGCACCTAATTTTCCTCCTGCCAGGAGATCCGCCGCGGCCAGAGACAGCTGATCCGCATCTGCGGTGAGCACAAGGAGGCGGCGTGCACGCTTTTTGCACGAAGTTTCCGTGACGTGACTCGCGCGTCGTCTCCGCGTAAGGACGTACCGTCGTTAGCAATTAATTCTCTCGCAACGATGCGTGGCTTAAATTAACGGTCTGATTTTAACTACGTTTCTCGCGTCCTTTGTAGAAGTAAAAATAAAACAAGATAAATTCGAGTCAGTATTTGTGCGATGAAGCGTGACTAGTAGTATTCCCATTGTAATTGACATTCTACGAATTAGTTGCAAAGAAACTACATTTCTCTGTTTTTGATTGTATAAAATCTAATTGTTAACGTATATTTCGCGTCCTTTGATCTGCTTTTGCAAAACAAAATTTTCCGTCGGTCTTGACCCGATTGAAACTGACCGGGCTCCTGATTCGAGTATCTCTAGGGAGGATGGAATTATTACGCGGTACAGGAACACTACCGTGCGAGGAAGGGAACTCCATCGGATCTACTGTGAAGAGACAAAGGGCTGACGCGCGAACATCGCTTTGTCAACGCTGAATCCCGAGAGTATTCGGGGACCGATTGGTGTTACCAAGCATCCGTCAATCTTCTGGGGGGGGGGGGGCTGGTTGCGGCAGACAAAAGAGAGAAGAGCTGGTTCCGCTTGGTTGACGAAACGATAAAGGCGTCCGTCCTTGACGGAGATTTTTGTGTCATTTTCTTCGAATTTTACATGTGAGAATTTCGGATCACTGCAACACTCATAAAATTAATCATAACCAGCCAGAATGGAAACTCTTTATTATTTTAATATTTGCTTAATAAAGATACAGAAATATTTTTTAGTTCGTTTGATGATTTTTTTTACATGTACATTTTTATTAGAAACGTTATATTTTTACATAAAATAAGATACTAAATAGATCCTAAGTAGGGTCTGTTGAACAATAAGTTTGCACCCGCAGCACGCGTAGGGGTCCTGTCGGATCAGGACACGTCAGCCGACCCAGCGAGTCCCCTTTCGCGGTCCTGTGGGACTTGTCCTAACCAAGTCAAGCCGAAAGATCGATGGAAACGATAAGAAAGCTGTTTTTGATCAGTCGCCACATCACGTTACGAGATGTCCGCGATGATTGGTCGTTAATTACACTACTCTTTGGACTTTGCCGTCTTTATTCTTTGCAAAATGCTTTTTGGCGATAATTACATTAACAAAAGCTCGATTTCGTATTTTCAGAAGAAAAATCTGTGTTGGTTTTCCATAAATCCTTGATTCGCGCGCGATTCTCTTTGAAGGTTACCACTCCATGAAGTTTCTCTCGTTCTCCCCTTTCCATTATCACTCGAGTCAGGCTCGCGCGTTCCATTCGAGTGAGACGTAAACACCTGAGAACGAAGCCGGCACCTAACAAGACGCAAAAATAAATTGAGAGACGCGAGATTAATGAAACGCCCGCCGGCGGCGGCGAGCACGAAAGGGCGGAGTGTAAAAAAGGGCCCATAGAAGAAGCGGATGAAGAAGAGAAAGGAGGAAGATCAGAAAAACGATAGTCAGAGAGAGAGAGAGGGAGGGAGGGAAGGGGGAGAGAGAGAGAGAGAGAGAGAGAGAGAGAGAGAGAGAGAGAGAGAGAGAGAGAGAGAGAGAGAGAGAGAGAGAGAGAGAGAGAGAGAGAGAGAGAGAGAGAGAGAGAGAGAGAGAGAGAGAGAGAGAGAGAGAGAGAGAGAGAGCTAGAGAACCAATGCAAGTTTACTAATGCGAGCCTCGTCGCACTGGAGAAACAGCTGTTCGATCTAATTTATTTAGAGTTAATCAATTTAATTTAAGCAGCTTTGAAGATAAAGAATCATATCTATAAATGCAAACCCATTAATCTTTAATCGCATACTCGTATATTTCAGCCTCGCGTACGATGCATTTATCTCATATAGAAAAATTGCGCAAAAGCGATATGTATACGTAACTTCTTATGGATAATATATGATTATATCGGAATGACTTCCTCTCGTTTACGCGTGTGAACATTATAAAGATTCTGCGAAGAGCATTCTCAATAAGTGCAGATAAATTAAGCTAAAAAAACAGAAATTTGAACAAATTTTGAGAAAGATTTTTAAAATTTTACATCTCAAAAAAACGAGTAAAAAATAATTTTAAAATTGCGATAGCAGTACAATTTTAAAGAAATCGAAATCGGTAATATAAAAAATTACTTTGAAAAAATATCGGTTTCTCAAGAATTTTAGAATCATTTAAAACTTTCTTAAATCTCCGTCTGTACCTCCGCATTCTAATCTAATTGGGGACGCGACTGATGAACTTATGAGCGAATATTAAAATGCCTAAAATCATCTACGAATAAATTTTTTACTCAAAGTATCGTCGCTCGCCTTCTACTACCTCTTTCAACGGTGGTTCGTGAACGTTAAGATTTTAGCAGATCTAAGGCAAGGGGATACATCGCAAAACCCCTTAACGAGGAAACTTTCGTCGAAACGAGCCACTTGGAAATTTTCGGAGGTAACTTTAAATATTTGAAACTCTGTGTGTTTTTCTCTTCTCTCTACCACGCATGCCATCCCTCTGTTCTCTTTGTACTCTTTGCCGATGTGGCCATTTTAATTTAACGCTAGATAACGCACGGGAGTATCGAATTCACCCTTATATTACTCTTATACTCTGTATCTATCGATGGATTGTTTCGAGGTTCAACAAACAAACAAATTTCTCTATCAATTTGATTTTCTATAACAGCATTTTCTATGCAGTTTAATTAGTATATCACGTAATATAATTTTTAAAAGTTAATTCTATGTTGCAAACTTTTACAGACATTTCCAATTAATATTTTATATATATTGTATAATCAATTAAATAAGTAACCATTACTTAATGATGATACTTTTGTTTAGACTTACAGATACTTTTATAAAGACTTAATATTGAGTTTTTTACAATACAAACATTACAGAATTTTTAATTTTTTATTTAAATGACAAAATCTATCTTACTTCTTAAATAAATAAATAAACAGTGATTGAAAATTCCTGAACAATTGCTTAAAAATCAATTTTTAGGGATAGCGTAAGCATCGATCACATCGCTTAACATAAACACGTCACTTATCATCATCAGCATTAACTCATTAAGTAGAGCACGTTACAGCGGTGTCAGTATTCGAAATTCCATTTCGCGCTTAGTCAGGCAGAAGCTAACGTGTGTGTCCGGCAATAATGAAAATTTTCAAATTTCACGCTCGATTATCCGATGCCGTGCCATTTGGCGTGTCTAGAATCACAGTGTCTCCACTGTGATCTGTTCAGGATCCCATACCATACAGCTGCTCGTTACACAATTTCCCAAGTCATTTGAAGAAATTTTCAACTTCACCAAATTGTTATAAATCCATACTTTTAATTTAAAATTTAAAATTTGTATACTATCGTGTATTTTTCAGCTAAAAAATACCTATGTCCCGTAATATTGTAAGCCTGTGTTTCTGTGTGTATAACAAAATAATATGTATAAGAAAAAAGAAATAATTTATGCCCAAAACAGTCCATAAATGAATTTGAACATGTTGTCACGATGATAGAAAATTGTTCTTTCCTTGCGCTTCGTTCTTGTTGCATTAAGATGAGGAAATAATATCGGAATAGGAAGCAATAAGAAGGAGGCGAATGCGCGAAATTGCTCATCCGGAAGATGAAATTGGTCGTCTCGTGCATTTCGTACGCATCGTTTTCCATCGCATTAGCTTTAACTCCCTCAATCCGCGTTTTATTTATCAACGCGACGTTCCTTTGTCCTTGCCCGCTCCGCGCAGGTTCGGTGCCGTAAATCACGGCCGCGGTCTCTGAGGTGTCGCGCGCAGCTCGTCTCGTTAAAAAATCATCACTGAATTAAATCGACTCGCTCTTCCACCGTGTAAACAACCCCCTCACGTTCTGTGTATAGATTTTCGAGCAACCCCTGCTACGTTACCCCTCTCTCTTCCCGCTTCTCGGTTTCCGTCCTCTTTCGGGACGGGGGGAAAACCGACTTCGGCCGCGTCGCGTCGGCTCGACCCTCGATAATAGATGGCACCCCTGGGTACCGCAAATGAACCACGAAATGCTGCCGGTGTCCAGGACCAACCTGTCATTGGTCCTTGGGCCGGGAGCGGCGGCCATCTGTCCATTCTACGCGATCGCAGCGATCCTATGCAAGAGATAACGATTTCAAGCCAGCGACGCGTCAATCGCTCTCGCTCGAAGAATCTTTCCATCTTTAATTTGAATTAAGTTCTCTCTCGAAAGATGAAGGAAAAACCTGTACAAACGTAGGATAATTACACGATGAATAAAAAATAGATACATTCCGAAGGTAAAAAACGTATCGATCACGTTTCAACAAGCGTTTGTATAAATTAAAATTACAGTAAGCGCAAAAAGAGAAACATATATAGGTATAATTTTATACAAAACGAATATAAAGTTCTTACAAAACGCTTTACAATTTCATACTTTTTGTTATGATAAAATTAATTTGAAAGAAAAACGAGTAAAAAAATTTTCATTTGAAAAATTTATTTTTGAGATTGTTATTTTTCAAAATGGTTGTGTGTATAACATTGTGTGTACAAACCAAGATACAATTCTGAAATTCTATAAATATATTTTGCAGTTAATTTACAATAATATCTCAAACTAATTATCTTAGTCCTAAAGAACAAAATTTTATTAAATAAATACTTTTAATGCGTCCTTATACAGAGAAACTCAAAGAACTTAAATTTGATGAATGTGACAATGAAAGAATCGGTACATCACTTTCAATCCATTAATTAGAAAAATGTTTATAAATAGATTATCTTTAACATATACTAAATTGCAATATTTTATTCAAATATTTTATTTTATAAATTGATTTATTTTATATATATATAAAACGGGAATTGTGTAGACATTTAAAACTATACATGATCCATGATCATTCTATAAAATAAACCTGAATCGGAATTTTTCTTTTATTTTTTTCATCTTAATTAGGATTTTTACATTTGTTTCGATATTTTAAACAATCAGATCGGTCTTTTTTGATATTACTTAACAGTTCTTATTTAGAATCATCATTTTAATATAGCCGATAACTTTTCTTTTGAAATCGAAGGAAATTATTCGTTTATTGCTTATTTCAGATATAAAGTAAAAGTTTAATTCATATGATAAATCTTTATCAGAATCGTCTAAAATCTTTACATCTTAAATTTAAGATCAAAAGTAGGAGTGAAGTTTTAACACGCATTTTATGCTGCTATTATGTGTTTTTGCGTTTTTAAAATTTAAAAAAAAAAAAAAAACGAAAATGTATCTAAAGTAAGACTATATTTCCCAAGAAGAGTAGTCTTTTAGTTGGACACATAACATTTGCAGCACTCGCGGGTTAAATACATATATCACTAAACGGTATCGTTATGGCGTAAGCGGTGTAAGCGCGGCTCGTTGTCCGATCAACGGCGGCTTAAAATTCCGTAGAAAAGAGCACAAATCATCGGGGCGGCTCTCCCGGGAAATATCGAACGCGGCCATAAATTGCAGATCAAAACGTGTCAAACGGTCCGGTCGCGAAATTAAAAGTGACGGGTGTAGCAGCCGCCCTCTCCCTGCCGGCACACACTATCGGCACAGCGCGAAAACCAAGCCGCCATAATTGTGAGTTACGATGATCACGCCGGCGTTTATTTATTCGCCGTTGCGCCCGTTATTTATGATGAAAATGCATCAGCGGACACTCTGTATATCCGGCTTGGCCGATGTATATTACGTGTATCGATGACGCGTCGATATTTCATCGAAAAGTCCCAAAACGCGCGCCGGCTTCTCCTCCCCTTCTCCCTCTCCTCACAAATCCACTACCTTCAAATCTGTCACTGGGAAAATTAGAAGCGATGAGCCGCACCTTTCGCAGTGCCGCTCGATTCTGTCGGTATTAGATTGAGGTATTGAGAATTTTTGCCCGCGTCGCGATTTACTACTCAGTAGCGCTAAGAATGATCAAAATGTACTTTAAGCGCGGTTAACTGTGCTTTATTAGCACGAGTTTACGGAAATCAGACCAGTTGGAAGCTTTTTCACAGAAACGTCTAAGTCTTATATTTTATCAACCATAAAAACATTTTACAGTAATTTTACGTATCGCTTTTTTCTTTATATAATCTCAATTATATTATTCATACATATAGTAAAAAATTTGCAACGATGTTTAGAATTTTGTATTTGCAGAAAGCATTTTGCATTTCTTATCTTCAGAATCTCGATTCTAAACTCGGCGCTCAAGTGGAGCTGCGGAGAGTGCAAGAGAATAGAAAGTGTCGACGATAGGGGTGAACAACAGGGGGATAGAAAGCATTACAGGCGCACAGGTGCCACCAGGGTGCCGTTACTTAGCCGCGCACAGCGCCGGAAAATTGTTTACCGGATTGTTTAAACGAAATTTACTAAAGCTTACTGATTTTATATCACGCCGACGCAGCCCCTGGGAGTCGCACGGGATTATACATTAACGAAGTTAGCCATGCACGGGGAGAAGTGGAAAGAGAGGCAGGAGGGGAGGGAGGAAGATAGTTTCGAGCGTTGGAAATTAGCCGCGCGCTATAATCGTCACGAAATAAACGCGCTATATTTCACGCTTCACGTGAATAAATTGAAAAAAAATGGAGTGACTATCGAAAAATTTATGGACGGTCATAATAAATTCGCGAATTGTCAAGCTGAATTCGCGAGAATTCACGTTTAATCACAGAATTTACACTTCCGTGAACCCGCAAAATTTTAATCACGCGTGATATTTCCCTTTCCTTTTTTTGCCATTAATTACTCCTACCTACGATGTGTATCTTGTGCTTAACATTTATGAAATTGTAATATTTACGAGTTTTATGTAATTTCCGTGGCTCGAAAACTTTATTTCGCGTAAAAATTTAACGTTTCGTTTCTAAAGTGGACGCGGAAATATTTTTTCCGCTTCGCGGGATTTTGAAGGCCACCGTGAAACGCAATAAATACTAATAATAAGGGGCCCCGCATTTTCTCGAACGGCATTCGGCACGAAAGCGGGAGGAAGCTGTGGAATATTTATTGAATGAGACCCATATGCCACGATATGGCGATGGTGGATCACCATCGAGAACCGATCAACCAGCCAATCGACCGACCGACCGACCGACCGACCCATCTGGTCAAAGTGGCGACCGTAATGTCCCGTCGGTTATCACCTATAATTTAGGGTAATATATTACCTGGTAATTCGTTGCTCATTGGCGCAAGATGCAATTATGAGCGTAAACGGGCAGCGAACCGCGCCACGTCCGCCATATGTCCCGCGGATCCCGGAGATCAGCAATTTCTGATTCCGATCTTGCGATGCCTAAATCATTTAAGGATCGTTGCGTCACGCCCTAAATAACTTAATCCGGCAGGTGAACGATATCCTTCGACGGCGTGCGCTCGATTTCGGAACCACAGAGCCTGCAGTTCGTTACTCGACCATTAGGCCGACCATTTAAGAGTAGATCGTTTTAGATCCGTCCTTAAAAATAAAAACTTTTAGCGCGTGATTCATTCTCACTTTGGACTCTATTTTTAATCTAGCTTGTGAATCTTTTCTGAGTATACACAAATTGATTAATGTTTTCTCATATCATTAATTTATATCATGAGACAAATTGATTGGTATAGAGGAGAAAGTATAATAAAAAAAAATATATATATATTTTCCAACTGCATAATTTTTTTAAAGCAATTATGTACATTTTTTTATACCAATTAATTTGTTTCAGTATTAAGTGCATAAAAATATTAAAATACGGTTATCAAAAATGAATAATTTATATTTTTTATTTTATGATATTTTATGAGGTATTTTATATTTTATGTAAGAATACGTAAAAAATAAATAAAATATTTCGTAAACTATTGACTTTTTAATAACTATACCTTAATACTTTTATATCTAGAATAATTAGGGGAATTATATTATGTAGTAAAAAATATGATTTTATTTAAAAAATTGGTAATTATAAAAATTTCGATAGTGGCTCTATTTACGAATAAATCAATATCATAATAATGTAGTCTTCTCAAAACTTTATAATTTTTGTCTGAAATATTTTTTTGAACAACAACAAATAGTTTGGGAGAAAATCGCATGGAAAGATGATCTCTGAACTATTCGTTTTTCGAAAAAATGTTTCAAATAAAATTTACTTTACTTTCAGGAAAATATTTTGTAATGAGCATACATTTTTTTCTAGGTGGAAGTGTCCTGAAATTTTAAAGTGATTTTTATTTAAGTGAAATATCAGATATAAAATATTTCATAAATTATTTATTTTTTAACAATTGTACTCGATTATTATTTTTACGCACGATAATGCAAAATAACGAAATACATTGGAGTAGAGAAAATACATTTTCTTTTTAAGAATTATATACTTTCTCTTCATCAACCGATTTATCTCATTATTTTATGCATAAAAATAGTTAAGGTACGGTATTTATATGATATAAGTAAGGTATTTATCACAAACTAATTATCAAATACTTCATGAAATATTTTATATTTTATATTTTATATGCCAAAATAAAATATGAAATATCTGATAAATTATTGACTTTTTAATAACATTTATGTTTATACTTATTGTTAGATTAACTAGAGAAATCATATTATGTAATAAAAACTATTGAAGATTCTATTGAAGAAATGGCAATAACAAGAAAATTTTTATAGTGACTTCATCTCCAAATGTATGTAATTATAATCATGTGGATCTTCTCGAAATTCTACAATTTTTGTCTCGAATATTTTATCGAATAATAAATTTTGAAGACAATCGAAAAATAATAAAAAGATTATAATATGTTATCCTGCGTATACACGCACACATACACTCGCACGCGCACGTATGCATACGATTACATTGTTAATATGATATTTTATAAATTATAATATATTTTAATATATTCCTTTTATTATACATATAACATTTAATTGCTATTATCTTGTAATTTTCACCTTCATTTAATTCCTTTCTCTATTTTCAAACTTCACTTGTCATTGAAGCACAAAATTTATTTATTTTAACATTATCGTCTCATGAACTGTTTGATAACCTTATTATGTTATATTGCGCATAAATGAAAAGTGTAAAGGGGTCGTGTCTGGGTTCACGAATCTGCGAACAGTAGAGTGAGAAGAAATGGGACGTTTCTCTGTTTGCCGTCAACATCTTTAAGATGCGGTCTGTCCGCGTTTTCCTGAGAAATTCGAGAGCAGGCAATTAGCTCCGGGGTTAAATACCTGCTTCCCGCACGAGACGCTGCCTCGCACCGAGACAGATTAGACTCATAATAAAGTGCTGGGGGTGTAGTCACGGTAGAAACGGTGCACGAGGGAGTCACTAAGGCGCCCGCTCTCGTTGGAAGCCGCTCTGAAACAGATTTAAACTCGTTTCCTCGACGCGCCGCCGCATGCGCCGCGAAACTTTCTCGCGTTTTAATTAGCCGGTCGCTCACTCACCCCCGCCGTGCCCCACGTCGAGATCTTGGCCCGTAACGTCGACGCTAATGTCCCGGCTGAATTTCGCGATTCAGCTCAAATGTCGCTCGATTCTCTCTAGTCATTCTAACAATTGTACAAATATATGTACGAAAATAATAGAAAAATTTTAAAATATGTAAAAATGAAGAAATGAAGAACAATACTATGAAAATTTGATAAAAGACACCGATTAAACTTTTTCTCATAATCATTTGGATGTAACTCTACCCTTTTGGATATCTTCTATAATAATGCGGGAAATATATATAAAATTAAGGACTTTCTGTTGGAGAGAAAGTTAATCTTATCAAATTTATTTAGGATTTCTAATTTAATTGATATATATATATATATATATATATATATATACTACTTTTCTTCTTTCTATGTCAAATATGTTTTCTCCCAATTTTAATCGTACTTTTCTTTGTTCTTAAAAATAAAACTTCTGTATTGGACGTCAATGTTTTTTAAACAGTCTTATAGACAAGAGGATTCACGTGGCAAGGCTAAGCAATTAAATAATTCGTTGACGTAAGAACCCAATTTTGTGAGTTTAAAGATTGTTCTCTTTCTTTTCGAAATTTCGGCTTGTGTCGACTTTAGGAAAAAGAAATTCGTTCAGTCAGCAGGACCGAGGTAATTCGTGAGGAGAAATTACTTAACTCTCGGATGATACATAAATTAAGTCGGAATCGTAAAGGGGCCCGTACCACAGTCGCAGCCAGTTAGCGTGAGGGTGCCCCAGAGGGCAGTACCACCCCGCCACTGCCTCCGCTGACTTCTCTTTCTACCTCCCTTTCCTTCCTCCTACCTCTTCAGCCATGCTCCTTCTATTTCGCTCAACCCTTTACGCCGCGGCCTGCCTAATAGAATTACCCTCAGAGATGAAGTTAGCCGGATTGAAATTGCTATGTCACATTTTTATCAAATCTCATTAATTAAGCCGTCAGTCTTGATGAAACCGTTTGGACTTTCTATCACGCGGACTCAATTATGCACGCAATTATTTTCTATGATAATAAATTGAGAAGAGAAACCCAAGTCAAGCCTAATTTTCGCCTTTGATGTTTATCTTGATATGTAAGTTTAAGGAATGATTTGACTTTTCAATCAACTTTGACGTAAACTTTTAATTTGTCTATCTTCCTTAATCAATCATTGTGATTATTGTCGATAGTTGTGGTTGGAATAAATACTATCGAAATACCATTGGAAAAAAAATGGGAAATTTTCGACGACGCAGACAATTTCGCGAAAATTTAAAGCACAACGTTCCGACACTCCTTATTTATTCCCGTCTGAAATCTTATTTCGACTGAAATATCTGCTTTATACCCGACGGTACGTGCATTCGCGGTATGATTTTTCATTAAAGTGTCTCCCGCAGTTGAGATATGGCCGGCACATTGAATGTAGCTACTCCCCAGGAGCGAACGAGAGAGGGAAAGGGAGAGAAAGAGAGCATAGGAGCGCGAGCTTATAAAGCGCTTTCGCGAGCAGGTAGGAGAACGAGCGTTAAGCGAAACGTATGCGCGCGTTTTGCAGAATATTGCGGCGGTGATGTACATCCGGCCGCGATGCTCCCACGAGTGCGATAAAGATGCCGCCGCGCGAAGTTATGCGGTGGCGAAGAGAAATAGCGAGGTCGCGGGCTTCGCATCTTCGATTCGACATCGGCATTGCTCAGTGAGATTTAAGCGCCCGGCGCCAGCCTAAAACTTCTTTTCCAGACGTGATTCATCTGAAATGCTAAAACGTAACGAGTTTGAAAATTCAAAAGACATTAATAGTGCCTATTTCAGTTTGACAGAGCACCAAGTCAGAGATAATCGATATTGGGATGGACACTCTATGACAGGTGTTGAACTTGTATAAACGGGACACGTCGCGTTATTATTATGATTATGATTCATATGTTGGATCATAAAAACGATCTATCGACAATTCGGCCCTTCTTCTCATTACCATCGTTATTGATGTTCGGTAGTGTTATCAACATCGCGACGTCCGATTTCCAATTTTCTCCGGCGAGGTCGAAAAATTAGCTTATCGCGGACGATAATCCCGGTCCCCCAGGGACGCGACGCGATGCGGAGCGTGCGCTCCTGCGAATCATATACCGTGGAACATATTTCGTAATCCGCAGAGAGATATACGCGTCTTCGTTGACTCCCAACCCCTCCCCCCCTTCCCCCTGTCTGAGGGTAGCGAGCTGGTTGCTGTATCGAGAGCGACGAATTATTATTACGAAGATATTCATGTATCTCAATGACACATCGCTTCGCACGGGACTTAAGCTTTAATAGAGTCCCGCTTTTTCTATCTCTACAACCCCCTTTTGTGGGTCTTACTGGCGAGGTAATATCGGGGCGAACTTATGGTCTTCGAGGGTCGAGGAGATCCAGGGATTGCGATGAGAGATAAGTGACACGTGGACGACACTCGCGATATCGTTGTCTGATGTTTGTGAACATTGAACCTAGATCGTTTTTATACAATACTTTAATGTGTTTGAGACATTAAGTCTTGGATAAATATGATTTTAAAAAGGTTTCTTGAAAAAATTAATAAAATCTATGTCGCGTACATAATGTTGCTCTCTACTTACCGAGAATTTACGGCAAGAAATGAACATATTTAAACAAATAAAATTTAGCAACCAAGATCCTGCTTGCCGAAAAATAGCCATGTTTCTCATTGTAGTTTGTTAACATGTACTCGGCTTATACCCATGTATTGTTTATTCTCACGTCGGCTGAAAAAGACGATTACACATTATTTATCTGAATATTGCAATAAATATTATCATAGCCTCAGTGGATAAGATGCCTGCCGGAGAGCAGACGATTCAGCTTCGACCCCTGGCTGAGATGATATTTTTCGCGATATATATTTCCTGTGGAGGGGATAATAAAAGGGAATTTTAATCGATATTAAAAATATTGATTATCGAATTGTTATAGAACTACTACGTTGGAAGATCACTTGTAGTGGCGCGTAGTTGGTGGTATGACTGTTTGAATTTATTTCATTTAGAAAAATCTAGCAACCAAGATCCTGCTTGCCGAAAAATAGCCATGTTTCTCGTTGTAGTTTGTGAACATATTTAATTTGTTGAATTTTAGAAAGCTACAATTATTCGCTTAATTTTTAATGTGACGACGTGCTTAAAGTAATCAAAGTCATAAGTATATTCTATTTTTATAATTCCAATAATAAGTTGCGCAATATAAAAACTTTTAAAACACTAAAAACTTGTAAAGGATGCTGAAGTATATTAATTATATTTAACGCTAAAGTCTAAGAAATTGTGCGATATTTTTTTACAATTCAATTTTTAACACAAAAAATTTTTAACATTTAAAATTTTTAAGGGAGTCTCCTGATAAAGTCTCCTGAGAGACTAATAATTTTTATGATTCTAATAATAAGTTACATAATATCTGTACATTTTTAAAATACTAAAAACTTCTAAAGAACAATTAAATGTTTAATGCAAAAGTTTGAGAAGTTGCGCGATTTCTTTGCAATTAATTTTTAACGTATTTTCAAAAGCCTCTGATAACAGGATTCTGACAATTTTAGTGATTCCATAATTTTCAAGTCGCTAGATTCTTTTTTAACCAACAAAGTAGTTCAAACCTCTTGTCGACATACCAAGTCTCGCGGAAGATGTCAATGGCTCGCGACTTCCGCTCGTATCCCGTCGACGCGAGAAGACCTAAACGGATATCGATTATGCGCTAACGAGGCTCGCGTCGATCGGTTCCGCCGGATCGTCCTGATCAAACACATTAGGTTCAACTTCCGGTGGTACGAAGCTGCCGGAGTGGTCTCTATTGTCGGTGAACTCGATGACGACCCATTGTCGCCTCGCGCGTTTCACGACGTCGTTCGTTTGTCGAGGAAATGGGAAAGTCGAGTGGCTCTCTCGACCCTCCATTGTGTCGAGTGGGTTGCCACAAAATAGGCACAATCATCCACGAATATTTCCTGCTCGAGAAAATCGCTTGCCGATGACACGGCAGTGACGAGTCTTATATCCATCTGCTAACCTGTTTACAATATATTTCACGCTCTGTATTTACTTTTCCTATCTTCACTTACCCAACAGCTTTAAAAGTCTGGGGGAAGTTGGGAAAAGTTCTATTATATTGGAAGCTAAAATTCTGCATCCTTAATCGAGAATAAATAACATTTTGTGTTACAACTATTTGTTTTTTATTGTTTAATTTATCATGTTCTTTAAGCGTCTAATGTTTTCGGAAAAAATTTTAAGAAAAAAGAAAAGTATTCTCAACTAGCGATGCGGGATTTTTGCAGTATAATGAGAAACGCCGTGAAATTACGAATGGATCGTGATGCCATGCTCGCAAACCGTTAAGGATCCCAGGACTTTCCGGAGCGGCTTTACAGCCGCTGATAAAAATTGATGAAGCCGTCGAATTGGTGGCGGGCTCGGTACGATCGATCTTGAAAATTCCGAGTGGTTCTCACGCGTAGCCACACCGCCACCCTGGAAGTCCATTGATTCGCGTATCATCGTAATTTCACGGCGCGTTACCTACGCGAAATAACTCGGGGGACCGCACCGGCACGACGTTTCTGCCTTCGGCTTTAAACAAGCCACGAAATTGGTTTACTTTTCGGCACAGCCCTATCCCTCTGTGTCGTTCGAATCACGCCACCCTTGCAAGGCGGCTAAAAAAGCAGCCAGCCTAATTTCCTACACCTCCCTCAAGACCTTATCTCCTCCTTCGACTCCTCCCCCTTCTCCCTTCTTCGTACTCTCCGCCACCATCTCCTTCACAGTCCCGTTGACTTCCGTCCGGGAATTAGCCTTTTAAATTGGCTCACCTACAGCCCCCCTACCGACGTTGAGCGGTCGCAGTTTTCCTGAAATGAATGGGAGAATTTTTCTTTTCTGCACAAAATTGCTCCGAGTAGTCAAAAGAAGTAATTAGCGAACACAGAAATTATTAAGAAAGGGTCGTTAACCTTTCAACCCTTTAACGGCGAGAAACCAACAACCATCGTCGAGGAGGAGTATTATAATAGATGTGGCGATATAAATCGATAAATGTTAAATGTGTTTTTTATAAAAAAAAACTTTGAGAATTTCAAACATACTAGAAAAACAATTAAGATTTCTTTGCGTTTACGATAACATTAGGCTCTTTATTAGATTATCATTATTTGATGAGAAACTGAAATAAAGTTTATTAGTATTATCACTGTAAGTAAGAGATAAAGAAATTACACTTTTAGATCACCAAATGGAATACATATAAACATTTTCGGAGTATCTCGACGATATGGCCGAGGGTGAATAAGATTTCCTGGGATTTACTTTATACTGTCTTTTTTCCCGCGGTCAGAGTTCGTGCGAGATCACAGGGATATCATCCCCGTGGACGTCTTTGACCGTGGAGGGTGGCCCCAATGGCGGGAGCGCGAGGAGTCAGGCAATTTGCTAACCTGGCGAAAATATGTCTGGGATTCGTAGTCCCTTTTCCAAACGGCGGATTATTCGTTTTACGGTTATCGTAAAACAGCAGCAGAACGGATCATTTTTCAGCGCGCGTTTTCCTCGTTTTCTCCTTCAACACTTTTTAAGGAAGGATCCAAAGTCGTTCCAATCTTTATTTTGCGAAATAATTGCATTATTGCATAGGACTGCAATTTTTCGCTGGTGTTTATTTTAAAAATTATCAAGTCAATACTAGAATAAAAAAATGTTCAACATTTTTTTGAAAGTTTTAATTGTAAACAGTTGTACTTTTCTACATAACAATATGTAAAAAGATCTTGCTTGTGTACTGTGTATTTCTATAATTGTTATTTTAGATAATAACAAATAAAATATTATATAAGAATGGATTTATAATTATTAATTTTATCAATAGGCTCAAATGCGATATTTCGGTTTATAACTTTATAACTTCTTTTCTTTATCTGTAATTAAAACATTGACAATATTCCAACTCACCGCGAACAAATTTAGTCCGAGAAAAAAATGCATTTTGAACGTGCGTCGCTCGCGCAATGACATTCTTAACGCGTAACCACTCGTGCATATGGCATCGAGGTATTGGTACGCGATAACAGCGAAGGATATCCCCGGCTTTATATTCCCCAACTGCGTTATGGGACCCATGGGATTTCGGCCGCAGGCTACGCAACTAGTCCGACCCCACAACCGCGGTTGCGTAGACACACGCATTAGACTCTTCAGGGTTGAATTTGCTGCGACTACTCGTTCTCCGTGACAATTATCTTCCACGAATACCGACGAGAGCGAAACAAGCCCGGCAGAATAGGATAAACAAGGTGATACACGATACATTTTTTAAAGGCAATTTTTTTCAGCAAAAAGGATTAACATAAAATAAGTATAAGAGAAAGAAAATGGAGAAAGAGGAAAGAAGAAATCCTGGAAAAATGTCTTAGCATAAGCGGAAATATATTGCCGTAGAGATTAATCAAAGATTTGACTGTCGAGGAACTAAGAGAACTCTTGGTCTCTTAGGTATGTTCTAAGTTATCTCTAAGGTATGTTGAGATTTTAAAGATTAAAGCGTTGCAGTATGCGGTTAAAAGCCTGTCCAAGTGAACCCGATAGAGTAGAAGAATCGTCGATGAAAAAGTAGACGCGATTATCGTTAAGTCCCGACACGCCCCGGGCATGCCGACCAAGAGAATTCAACTTGTGGAAATCCCAACAGATTGCTGCGGGGTTTGTCGAGTTGCGGTAGCGGCAGCGGCAGCGGCGACGGCGGCGGCAGGTCCCTTTTCATGGTGGTTTCCTCATAAATAAAAATAACCATCGCACCCCCAAGGGATACGTATACGTGATATCGCCTTCGTGTCTCCCTGGCGCAGGAAATCAGTAAGGATCGGTAAGCCCGCTGTTCTCTCCTTTTTCTTCGTATGTATGTGCCGCGATAGATTTACTTCCGATATCATATATTCTTGGCATCGATACTTTATCATTGACTTTATAAATTGTTCTTTCCAGGTGTAATTCAGTAATTCGGAGTAGCTATAAGTCTTCAATCTATCTCGATATATATATTATATTCTCGTAAGAGTAAATAACATAATTAAATTCTTTTCGTTAAACTAGACACAACCAAAAAACATTTAACTAGATCTATTTAAAATATTTTAAGATTAAAAATGACTTTTTTTTTATTGGATTATCCTGACTTTAAAAATTCTTAAGTAAAATTTCTAAATTAAATTTTTAAAATTCTACCATATGAGACAATTTGATAAACCTTATAATTTGCGCGTCAATCGTTTCGATATTTCCTTTCATTACTCAAACATGTAAAATTTCACGAGAATTGCACGTCAGAATTGTAACGTTCCAAGATCTCAACCACGCGATCCTAGTCGATGGTAGTCGGCATTAAATTATTCTTGCGCATAGGTGTATAATCGACGGCGTATAATGGCGGGTACTGAAACGCAAATAGAGCGAATCATCACCGATCCGTCGTGCGAGCGGAATCGAGGATCGTTCTCTCGCAGAAATCTCGCCTCGTTACCGGTTCGCAACCCCGAAGGAAAGTCCGCCAAGGCGCCAATTACGAGCACGCGAACATTCGGACAGTCATGCGCGAGAACTCTCGTCAAGTTCTCGCGAATGTTTGAAGACTTGAAAAAAAGGCGAAGATACACCTGCGAATGGCAAAAAGAAAGCCAAGAGAGCCGAGGGGCAAAGATGCGAAGAGATATCTAAATGGAAATTGAAGAAATCTGGAAACGTAAAAAAATGTCTGGAGAAAAATTGCAGACAGACTTGCATCCGAGATTATTGTATTTACATTAGATATATCGGGGTTCAGTTCTCATCTCGTAGCCTTTAAGCCCGAATTAGCGTCGATATCACGAAGGTGGCGTTTCACGCGGACCGACGCGCAAAAGGCAGGGCTTAGCACCCCCGTTCCAAGTACCCGCTAAGCTCGTTGGGGTGATTTGCTAAGCCCGCTAACAAATAGAACGATAGATGGCAACGTTCCAACCCCTGGCCATCCCCGTTCTGCGCTCCCTGACTCGCTCGTCCGAATTACACGCGGATCACAGCTTCTTGAGCTCCGATTCGACGCACTTCACTTTGTTATTACCGAGATAAATTATCGTCGTTATCTCGATAAGCCAAATCCGCAGCAGAGCAGCGAGCTTCCTTTAAAATAATTCAAACAATTCCAGAATTGCCTTCTTTCATATATGATTTGAATGTAGATGTAACCCGTAACTTATTATATAGAAAATTTAATTTCAACATAAAACACACACATTCAAAGATTTAAAAATCTCTCAAATTAGTTTAAAAGAGAAAAAAAGAAAAAAAAGAGAAGTTCAATTTATAAAACGAAAATATAACTGTAGCATAAAAGTCGACAGAAAAGAAGAAAGAGAAGAAGCGCACGCACATTCGTGTGTGCGAGAAAAGAAAAGAAACGAGGGAAATTTATTTTATTCTGGGATAAAATTCCTATATATACGGAGAAAAATTACAAAATTTTTTTCTTATACAGAATGTTCTTATAAACGTTGTACAATACTTTAATGATATATTCTGAAAGTTAATTAAAGTAAAAAAAAATATACACAAAAATATTCTTGAAGAAGTTCTTGCGTTGTAAATTGATTGATTGACAACATCGCGTGAATAAATAAAAATGGATTGGATGTATGGAATGTGAAAAGAAATGGAACATTGATGGAGAGACAGAAAGAATGAAAGGAATAAGCGAAAAGTTTCCACAATTGGGATGGCTTGAAAAAAAAAAATGTTACAGCGGCCGTTACAAACGAAAAATCAAGAAGAAGCGGCGATGCAGTGGAGGCGTGCGAGCTTGCGCGAAAGCAGGGGATGAGACGGCCGAATTTCCACCCTCGCGACAATCGAGCTCGTATATTCCGATTAGAGGGTGGCATTCACTTATAAGCCATACCATAACACTTGTCCGCGGCGCGTTACGATCCCTCGCAGGCTACGCTTGCAGGGATGGGAGGGGTGGTAGTGTGCCCGCGGGGGCGAGACGACAGGAGATGGTAGCTGGCTTTTCCTCTGCCGGGCTTGCCTCTGGGGGACAGATTTACGGCCACCTTGGGTACTGATTCACCGGTCGCCGCCACCGCCGCCAGGAGGTTGCTCCTGTCCGAATGGACCGGCGCCACCCTGGGTGCGCGCGGGCGCGAAACAACCCCGGGCGACGCCACATGTTCGTTCGTTCGAGGGCGGTCTCGCGAGTTGTAATGGCCTGCTCGCCGCGCTGAATTCCGAGCTTGTGATTATTACTTTATGAGCAACGAGAGCCCCGAGATTGTATCGCTCAACGCGCTCGGAATTTTGTGGACGTGACAAGCGATTATTCCGCGAGACACTGATGCGATTGTACCGGAGAGTAAAGAGAATAATCTTTTGATAAGACGTTTTAATAAAAATTAGTATACCAGGAAACGTATTGATTGCTACTGTCGAACATGAACAGTAGTTATCATCAATGACTAATAAACGATAACAGTTTATGACGGGTTACGCTGGATTAATAATTGTATATCGTATAATTAGTAATAAGTAAACTTATTAATATACCAAGGAAAAAGCACTGTTAATGAGAAAATTGCAATTGTTACGTGTTGCCCTCGTTTTACCCTCTATAATATTTCAACTCAATACATACATCCATTATTCGCCATTAACTCTTATGCCTCATATTTGTTTAAATAGTTTTAATGTCAATTAATTTTCTCTTTCTCTTACATTTCTCTTTTATATAAATTCATGTATACTTTATACATTTTATTCTTCTCCCTTTCTCTTTCATCATACACACATTGTCGTATATCTTTGTCTCCGAAGGATCCTACCCAAAATACAATATATCTCTTTCGGTTTCCCTCTTCATCTCATACGTTTTTTCACTCTCGCCTCTTCCTGCCTTTCGCTATGCCTCGTTTTTTAAAACCGGCGGGCCGCTTTCATGGCACTCCTTTTACGGCCGAATTTGTAACTTTAAATTGACGGGCTCGCGCGCCGCGCCGCGATGCTTCGACGTCGGTCGCCCTTTAGCGCGGCTCGCGCACCGTGAAATTTCGTGGTCTTTTTTATTGTCCGCTTTACGACGCCCGTTACGCAGACCAAAAAAAAAAAAAAACTGAGAGAATGAGAGAGGGGAAAGAAAGATGATGGAAGCTTCCCCCAATCGCCATTAAGACGATCATCATTGAAGCCCCCGCGAAATTTAGAACTGCCAAATATCGGGAAGCGTCGATCATTAATCGCGTGTATTTTATTGTGTATTACATGCTCTCTTTTCTTTTACCTAAAATAATTACAAAAACTTTCGGATAAATTATTACATATAAAATTATACTTTTATACGACTTCCGATTATGTTTTATTATATGCTAATGTATCGTAATATTACTGGCTATAATAATAGTCAAGGCGCCGTTTATATGGTAATCTACCATGTGGTATCATGTGATCGCATTAAATATAGGAAACTTTTGATATAATTTCATCAAACGGGCAAGTGTATTCTTCAAAGTGCTTGAAAAGATTGATCGGAGAAATTATGAAAAATTATATTTAATAAAAAGATTATATCTAAATAATATATAAATAACATTTTCGTTATGTTTCTTTCAAGAATCTCATTAAAAGGAGAATTTGTACTCCTTTATCTTGAGTATTTGTTTGAAATATTAGTTTAAAAAAATACTCTTTCGGCTTTTGTGCCAAAGGACGTTGATGAAGGACTGTGTAATGCGATTCGCGCGCAAAACAGCGTGTTTCCTCGAGACGTTATTTGCGCGGTGCAAATCAGCCTGTTCAATTAAAATCTCCTTGCCCACGGCTGTCAGGCGATCTCCTAACGCACGTAACATCTTCATCCCGCGATCGTTACGTTGACGCATAACGAACCACGTACATAACATCCCGACAGCGGCGTCTGTCCTCCCTCCTTGACCCCCACTTCCTGGCCGATCCTCCCTCGACCACTGAGTTGGGCGTAATTAAAGATAGTGTGAAGAAACCGCGGTCCGTCGTAACATCCACAAAAACTTTGTCCACGGACTAATTATAAGATTATAACACGAGGATACGCATGAGGACGAAACTTTAAAGGACAATTTCTTTGGCAGAATTTAAACATTGTTTATGATTATTATTACGTTAAGAATACACATTAAAAATAAAAGGAATAAAGAAAATTAAATATTAAATTTTTGTAATAATTAAAATTTTTAACATTCATATCAAAAGTTGAGTTATTTATATATATATATATATATATATATATATATATATATATATAGTGTCATAAATAAAAACTCATATTTATCATTTAAACATTTTTACATTTTTAAACATTTAAACATTTAACATTTATATTTATATATATATATATATAAATTTATATAAATATTTATATAAATATATATATAAATTAATATATATAAAACATTTGAAGTTTTAAAATGAAATTTCTTCCTCCCTCTCTCTCTCTCTCTCTCTTTCTCTCTCTCTTTCTCTCTCTCTCTCTGCCTTAATACTTTCTCTTTTATTTAATTATTTCTTTTATACACTGTTATACACTTAAATAAAAGCTAACTATTTTATATATGAATAACACAATAATCTACCCTATCTTTCAGAATTACATTTACTAATTAATATTTTAATAAAATAAATTAAAATAAAAAATAACTTACTATTGGCTCAGTACAGGGATTGGAGTTACGTTATACATGAAATATTTCATAGAAATAAAATATTAAATTAGACTAGATGTATTTTCCTATTCCACGCAACTGTGAAGAGATAATAAAAGTTATTTCTGTTGGTTGGAAGATACCGGAGGGTCTATCGAGGGATAAGGGTCTCAAGCTCAAGTTTCATTAGTTTCTAGGGCTGACATAGGCCGACTTTCGAAACCTGCCGTTGATCCTGACGCGAACGACGGAGATCTTCCTTAAAACTTAGGTATGATGGGTGGAAAGGCACTCCAGAAGAGAAATAGAGCGAGTGGAAGGAACAACGAGCGATTGCGCCGCGCGCGTACCATAAAAGCTACCGTAGTGGTGTCGAGACGTACGTAACGTTTAACATTTAAGCCCTTAGAAGGTTGTAAGGTTGACTCCCTGTAATTATAGCGAGGCGCGGCGCCTTGAGGTCTTCATTATGGCGCGAGTATCCTTGTTATTTTTCTGTACCGAAGCGTGCACGCATATATAGCAAACGTGCACGTCCGTTTGCTGCGAAGAGCGCACGGAAAAAAAGGGGTTCGGTTCGGCGTCGTAAAAAGATGATCAACGTCGGAAGGAGGCATTCACACAGCATCCGCATAATCGAGAATTTTGCACCAGAAGAAGGGAGGAACAAAATATAAAATAGTGACGGAGCTACGTCCTTTGAGAGTTTATTCGATCATCTGCGCAAATAGTTTTAATCATGTTTTACGATTTTACAAAATTTGGAATTTTAAATTTCAAAATTCCAAGAATAAATATCAAAGATGAGTTTGGTAAGTTTGACGAAATCTAAAAAGTTTAACTGAATAAAAAGTTTGTTATTGAGTTTGGAAGCTAAAGTTTTTCTAAAAATTTTATTTAAGAGATGAGTCTATATTATTACATCTCTTTTATCATTTTTTTGTCTAATCAACGAATAGACAAAACTCATTACTGCCTTGGCAAGGAACATATCAAAAATTTTGAAAACAAATTAATTATAAAGAAATTGCCTGACAATATAGAGGATCTCGCATCACCGTCGCCACGTCGTGAAAACGTTTAAATGCCATAATAAAATCTATCTGCGACACAACACGCGTAAACTGCGTTGAAACGAAGAAAGGTATATATTGAAGAGAAGAGAAAGGAGAGAAGGTTAAAAAGAGCCGAAGTGCGATTTCTTGCCGCTGTTTATTTTAATTTTGCGTCCGTAGCCAGTCATCCTTTTGTTCTGCTTGAATGTGCCGCTCTCATTCCTTCTTGTCTTTTTATTTACCAATCGTTGGCGCTTCAGTTGCGCAATCATTTATTGTTGGAGAAATGCGAATTGGTTCTATCCGTCTTGCTTCTTGCGAGAATACTAACAATGAGAAATAGAACACAGGATATTGCATATTTTAATAAAAAATAATAGAAACTTGAAAAGATTCGCGACTTCTTTACTTATCGACAGATTAGATCGGATGCCGTATTCGTATGAATTTTCAATCTGTCTCTTGTACGCGTGACGCAACGAAAGCTTCAGTATGCGTAAAGAAAAATCACGCGATGCTAAGGGCGATCGATTAAACCGCGAATTCGATTAATCGAAGGCACGGTATCCGACAGTGATATCAATTCAAGCACGTGACTCATCCGCGGGATTCGTGAGCGCGCGAGTCTCGGCGTCGAGATGAAGATAAAGCCAATCCTCGGTCGGTCGAGATGAAAGCGTCGCGTTCCGGGGTGTCCAACACCTTGTTAAACGAGTTGGGGCACGCGGCGCCCCTCGGAGAAAACGACTATTTGTTAGGAGCGTTCTTTATATCGTGGGTTTCCCCTATACATAGAGATGCCACCGCTCAGATCTTCCTTAATTTCAACAGAATCGATCACTTCAGGATCGCTTGTATTGTATGTGCGTGTGCGTGCGTGCGTGTGTATGTGGGGTGTGTGTGTGTGTGTGTGTGTGTGTGTGTGTGTGTGTGTGTGTGTGTGTGTGTGGTGTGTGGTGTGTGTGTGTGTGGTATGTGGTGTGTGTGGTGTGTGGTGTGTGTGTGTGTGGTATGTGGTGTGTGTGGTGTGTGTGTGTGTGTGTGTGTGTGTGGTGTGTGGTGTGTGTGTGGTATGTGGTGTGTGTGGTGTGTATGTGGTGTGTGTGTGTGTGTGTGTGTGTGGTGTGTGTGTGTGGGGGGGGGTGTGTGTGTGGTGTGTGTGTGGGATGTGTGTGTGTGTGTGTGGTGTGTGTGTGGTGTGTGTGTGTGTGTGGGGTGTGTGTGTGTGTGTGTAGTGTGTGTGTGGGGTGTGTGTGTGTGTGATGCGTGTGGTGTGTGTGTGTGGTGTGTGTGTGTGTGTGTGTGTGTGTGTGTGGTGTGTGTGGTATGTGGTGTGTGTGGTGTGTGTGTGTGTGTGTGTGTGTGTGTGTGTGTGTGTGTGTGTGTGTGTGTGTGTGTGTGTGTGTGTGTGTGTGTGTGTGTGTGTGTGTGATCTGTGCAAATGTAAATAGACTTTCATTCTATTAGAAATACTTATTTTAAATTTTCTTTGGGCAAATCCTTATTTTGATTACAACAAAATTAACATAATTTATATATTATGATATTACTTAGGTAGTATATTATATTTAATATTAAATATTAAAAAAATTGATATAGCTGTTATTTTGAATTGTTTTTTATATAAATATATTTAATTTAACAACAAAGAGAGCAGAATTTTATATTTGTAATTATTTTATCTAGGAAAAGTTTTAGCTGTAACCTTTCTTTTTGTTCCACAAATTGACTTATAAAATTGATTCTATTTAGCGATTGGATGTATAAATATGTTTTGACAGCAGGAGGCTGATGATACAGATAGAAATCTCATGCATAACGTCAACTAAAATTGGAATTGAAGCGGCGGGGGAATGAATTCCAGGATTTCGAGACCGCCCTATCACAGTACTCGAAGGATTCGGTAGTGCGAGAGAAATTCGAACACTCTCGGTGTTGCCATGGCAATTAATTACCTTCATCCCGCCTAGGCCGTAGGTGTGATTATAACGGGTGTGCCAATCGGAAGATATCGGGAATCCATCTGCTTTGGGGAACGCGCAATAAATACGATAATTACATAGCGATTATCGCCCGATGCAAATTAACTCGTCTCGTGTGAGAGTAAGTTCGGTACGCATTTAAATTTACCATCAAAATGAATCCTTATTTCCGTATAACGCGTGTGTATTTATTTTACCCTTTTATATTTTGTTTTATTTCTCCGAATGTAATTTATAATTTTATTAAGGTTTATTATCATAATAACATGTGCACATGTGCAGAAACTTAAACTTTAAGATTTTAATATAGTTACACTATGCAGGAAAAATTATGATAACTAATTGTAAGCTAAGAAGATATATAAATATAACTTTTGAATTTTTATAAATAACAAGAGATTCTTAGAAAAAAATATTATATACCACATAAGATAAATCGAGTCTCGAGTTTAGAATTAAATAATTTTACGAATTTACGCTGAATGTTAAGAAGCTACATTATTTTAAATTTTCATTGAAAAGTAGTTGATTTTGTCTTATATTGCTTAGGAAAAAATAACGACAAATTGTATTCTACTCTTCTTTAATAAAAGATTTTTCATAAAAACAAAGAAAGTATGTAATGTGTAAAAGTAACTTGTTTGTGCGATGTTAACAAATGTACAGTGCTGCGAGAGAACTATTTAGGGTTGAAAGGACTTCCCTTGGTCGACGACGATAGCTCTGGCAAACCGAAAATTAGGCGGATAGAAGGGACAGAAGCGAAAATAGTAAGAGGGATAGCTGGTATTCTAGTTGGACGCTGCTATCAGTTGCACTATTATCCGAACGTATTTTTCTTGCATGCTCGCATCTTTGACTCGACTAATTCAAAACGAAAGCAAGATAGGAAAAGCAAGAAGATTTATTTTAGTTTGAGATCAAAATAACATTGCATTGAGCAAAATGTAACTATTAAAGTTTTAGTATTAAATTAAGTTGAATATAAAAAAATGTAAAAAAATTGATATAAATAGGAATAATCAATTTTTTGCAAATTGCAATTTAAAATTTCCGAAAATATATTTTTAAAAATATATTTATCTATACATTAAACAAGATTACAAGATATTTCGATTGTATTTAATTTTTTGTTTATTCTGTCTTATTTTTTTGTCCTTTTCTGTCTCTCTCTCCCTCTCTCTCTCTCTCTCTCTCTCTCTCTTTTTTCTCTGTTTACATTACATTTACAATCAATGTTTCATGACAATCTATTGTTTTGAAGCTTTTAAATATTGCATCAAAATATTTCGATAAATAATTATATCAAGATATTGAAGCAGTTTTGATTATATATGCGGTACAACAATTGCTAATTAAATTGTTATATTTTTGTTACACTTATGTTCTCGACAATATATGTTCTCGACAAATATTACATGTTGAAAATATAATTTTTATAAATCCTTTTAAAGCTAAAAAAACACGAAATAAATAAATATCTGTAATATTATTTCATGGGATTTATATGTCAGAAATGTATATAAATGTATGTAAATGTATGTATGTAAATAATATTTGTCAACAACAAATTATTGTATTATATATTTGAATTAAATTATTGCTCGAACAAAATTATCTTTTAAAAAAAGATTAAAAAAATAATATAACCAAATTTATGTATCCCTAATTTTCTGTGCGTAGTCTATTTTATTTATAAATATTGCTATACTAAATATATATATATATATATATATATGATACTTTATATACACACACGTGTGTGTGTGTGTGTGTGTGTGTGTGTGTGTGTGTGTGTGTGTGTGTGTGTGTGTGTGTGTGTGTGTGTGTGTGTATGTGTACACATAAAGTATTATTATGTATATACTATTATATATGTAAATAATACATATTATGTGTAAAAAATTTTAATAATAAATTGTTAATAATAAATTGTTAATACTGTTTTTATTATTATTATTATTTTTGTATTTGTAATTTATATAATAAGCTTACCTATGTAGCTACAAACTATACAGTAATTTTAGAAATTATATTCAAAAAACAAATTTGAGAGAGAGAGAGAGAGAGAGAGAGAGAGAGAGAGAGAGAGAGAGAGAGGGGGGGGGGGAGAGGGGCGTTTGTTCGCAAATCCATTCATTGCGGTCGCCAGTTGTAAAAATGTCTGCTGCTAATAATTATCGTGACGTGAGAACGTCTCAAGGAAAGTTTTGTTTGACACGCGTAACATTCACCTGTGCCTTCCTTCTTCTCGCGATCGGCAATCAGCACGAGTCGTTCGCGTAGCTGCAGCGCGGCATAAAATCATAATCCAATTTGTCCGAGGAGACCGCGATGGATGTGGATAGGTCAATGAAGTCGTCGCACCTCTAGTCGGACCGAACGTTTAATCATCATAAATTTCGCGAGAAACCACAAACCGGCTTCCCCCCGCGGTGCGAGGGAACGGACGCGATACGCGCCGCAGTCACCTGCGAGGATCTGTCGAGACTTGCGAGAACTTTCAGGTATTTAAAATCTGAAAGATGGAACAAGACTTTCAAAATCTCTTTTTTTTTGCAGTCTTCCTTTGAATCACGAAAATTACAGTGATCAAGAAATTAAATGTTCTGTAAGGGTAAATAGACATCTTTGTATTAAATGTAACGAAACCTTGAATTGAATTTCCCAAAATTTGTTTATTTATAGTAAGTAAACACAGCGAGCTGCGAGCAATGAGACAATAGGAAAAGATGAGAAATATGAAATATCGCACATCATCATCAACATTTTGATATTCTAGTTTTATTCTGAGCAAGAGAAATATTACTTAATTGAAAATATATATGTACATAATTTGTTCATATGTGAGCAAATAGAAATTTATGTAATCTTGCTAAGTTATTTATTTCTTACTTCTCACCCTTTCTTATCATCTCGTTGGCTACGGTCCGTCGTGATTTTATCCGATGGATGGTATTCCGCATTTGTCTACTGCGTGATTACGTAGGAGTGACTCGTTGACTTTATTGGGACGAATTCTCCGAAACATTTCACCATCGTCGTTACGGTATCATAAATTTCGCGGACTGCGACGAATTATTTGCAGCGCATGATGGCAACGGGTTTCGCGGGACGATTTCTCGAAAGCGTCGCTCGCCCGTCGAGGGATCGGAGTCATGGCCCCGGTATCAATCTAAATTACAAATTCCATCGAACAATGGCGTGAGCAGAGGGAGGACCTCCGGCCGTTAATGCGACCGGCCAAGAGGGAGATTGCGCTCGCTGGCCGAGTGTGGAGCGCATTAACTTAATTTATTTGCCCTTTATTTGGCCGTCAGTCGCGCCGCCAGACGTCGACCGGCGGTGCCACTTAACACTAGAACGATTGGAACTGGTGGAACTTTGTGGACTATTCACAAGAATAGTTATTTACGAGTGACGCAAATTGCGTGGAACATATAACTTAAAGCTGTTGAAATTATTGATTGAAATGAATTCCAATAGAATAGTATATACAACTTTTGACGTTTGTGAAATAAATTTAAATTAATTTTTCGAAATATTAATTTTAATTGCATCTATACGCGTTAAAAAGTTATTTTAACCGATTTTAAGAGATAGAATTTTAGTTAATTACTTCCCTTAAGAATAAATAGTTATACTTGATGTATTGAGTTATGAAGTTAGGTTGTGTTGTAATAATAAATATCACGCTTACCAAGGGAAGAGAAAATAAATAAAAATAAAAAAACTATTAAATAAACTAAATAAACAATAGTTGAGCAATTTATTATAATAATATAAAAGTATTTTTTTAAAAATGATGATATAAATTATTATAAATTAATAAAACTTTTTATAAAAGTTTCATTAAAAAAGCTTTATTAATAAAAAACTTTATTAATAAAACTTTTTTATTGCAGGTTTTTAATAAAGTTACATGTTTAAAAATTCCTAAAAAATAATTATTAAGAAAAGATAATTAGAATATCAAACAATATTGTATTTATTTAACAGTAAAACAAAAGATTAACAATTATATTTCGAGTCTCTTATATTGTATTTGTGTTCTTTTATATCTTATTAAATTATTCCAGTATTATTAATAGTAGTTTATTCTTACAATTTTATTATTATTTTATTATATTACACACGTACACACACACACACACACACACACACACACACACACACACACACACACACACACACACGCGCGCGCGCGCGCGCGCGTTTCATCTGCGAATATAAAAATCATTCTAGATAATTATTTTTAGATTAAAGAGCTTAAAATAAAATAATAAATTTTAAAATAAAATCATTGATATTAATAATTGTCGAGTAAACGCATTTCTAAAAGTTTTCTAAGAGAGATAAAAAAAAGGAAAGTTTGGTTGGTTTATATTTCTCAAAAACATAGAATCAATGGGGCAATAAATCCTACGCAAAGTTCATGGTAACCGCGATAGACCGTCCCTAAGTACGGGGTGCCTCTGAGTCCGTATTAAGTTTTCGGGGGATGTAAAACGTGGCTTTAACAAGGGGTGACTTTCCTATGATTTCGGGACAAGGCCACTAACACCAGTGACCGCTGGGACACATCCATGAAACGGGGTGTTTTCAACCACTATTGCGCCCCATCGCGCCGACAAAAATTATATTTGAATTACAAGCATTATTGCCTTAGACTAAACTTGACTTTTATGGCATCGGAATCGTTACGGGGGGGTTTAAGCTTCGCTGTCTTTTTTTATCATTTTATCATTTATTCAATTGGAAATTAGTCCAATGATCATCGATTTTATCTTAAACAATATTACATTTGTATCCTTTTTGTAACAAATCTTTAATTATAATTTTATTAATCCACCTTTATAATAATCTATTTAAAATATTAACAAATCTGTATAGTTTATTTAAAAAACTTTTATTGTTCCTCCAATTTTAATTTAAAGTAATAAAAAAAATAATAGGTTTTTTCATATTTTTATATATATTTTTATACTATTTTTATAACGCATATATTAAATTTATATATACATATATTTATCTTAAAAAAAATAGTTATTTACTTTTTTAAGAGCATATTTATAATATGATGAATAGAAAATGAAAAAACATTTGCGCGAGAGGGAAAGCAAAAAGACAAAAGGGTTGGATATTAATTATCTACAGATCTTCTAGAAGAATTGCTAGTGAAAATGATTCTGCGTTACTTATAATGATGACGTCGTCTTCGTTTAATACTGAACGTCGATTAGGTCTGCGATTTCCATCCTTCGCACGAATTCATTTCCCTATTATTTCGCGACGTCGCCCAGGTGATATATGAATTGTTTGTTACGAAGAACGCAAGCGCGAATTGTCCTAAATATCCATCGAGCCTCTCTTCGGGGTGTTGAAGCGAGTCGCGTGCCGGGCATCCATCATCCCTTTAAAAGGGCCGCCCAAGAGAGGGAAAGCTGGTCCGTTAAACGTTGTCAAAACGTTGACGAAGTCACGTGCGAGGTCGAAGAAACGCTCGTTGATCGATGAGCGCGCCTTCGGAAATTTTGCTCCACTGATTTATTCTCGCGAGGATGCATCGTATTCTTCTAAAAAAAAACTTCCGTCCGAAAACCGAGAGTCACTAGGAAAGAAACGAGGACTAATCATAACAATGATACAAAAAGAAATTACTTGTAAAAATAAATTTGGTTGTATCAAAAATGTATACATAGCCATAATAAATCTAAAAATATATACGTTTTTGTGTAGTGATAAAACCATATTATGGTTAATAACCATTCTAATTTATTATTTCTCTTTGGAACTATGATGAATTAAGTTGATAATAAACTTAGAAAGCCTTTATTTTATAAATTCTTACTTTTAATTCTAACATTTTTATATGTCAATTAAAAAAATTTTGATACAAATCTTCTTTGAGTCTAATCTTGATTTTCTCATTCAGCTAACATCATCATTCTGATATCATCATATTTTTATAAGTATTTCGCTGATTTTGTCCTTCAGTACTTTCGTGGAGAAGAAAATTTTCTAGGTAAGGAAAGCTCGTTAGATTCCAGTAATTAAGTCGGCCGCGGGAAAGCCGCGTCCAGATGCGTCGCGCAGGGCGTATCGAATTCCCCCATGGACCGCCATGGGTTTGCATTCCCATATTAACATAGAGATATGGTCACCCTATGAGTTTCTCTCTCTTTCTCTCTTCCTCTTCTCTCTCTCTCTCTCTCTCTCTCTCTCTCTCTCTCTGTTACGTGCAATGTAACGTGTGCACACTTTGCATTAAAGGTGTGCGTAGCCCGCTCTAATGGAGGCCCGCACGCGGCGCCACGTGGCATCGGGTTAAGCAAACTATCGATTATGGGATTTCACGCTAAGCACCTATAGGATTACACCGGCGATGGCCGATAAAGCCACTGGATTTGTTGCTCTTTTCGCGATCCTGCTACAATACTGTATACCACTCTATCTGATCTGTCTCTGCTTCCTTCTCTCTTTCCACCCGACATCCTCTTTATCACCTTCTTCCCTATCTCGCAAATTCCCCCCTCTGTCTCCACTCTCTTTCTCCGATAAAATAATCCGACTATGCCAAAATCTTGTATTATTCTGTCGAAGATAACGACGTTGCAAAGGATATAAAAAAGCGCAGACTAGCGTTCAGAAATAAAGTAATATAAGATAAGATAATACTTTTTTCTTTCATGTATGACTTATAATTACGTTTTAATCTATTATTTTGGTAATTACGACAAGTATTCGACATTTGTTTAATTATCTCTTCTTCAATCTGTGGATATTTTCAGCATCCATAGATATGGATACGACAATTGCGAAATCGTGACGATTGCGAGCGATTGATGCATCTTTTACACTTGATAAATTAAGTTTGTTTTCTGAAAGCCGTCTACTATTATAAACCTCACAATTATTCGCATCAAAATCTATCAATGACTTGCTTCTGAATTATCTTGTTTGTACTCTATGCTTTTTATATTTAAGCTTATATCTCCTATATTAAGTAGACAATTGCGTCTCGGGAAAAATTCGGGATATGAAGAAATCATTTTCCATTAATTCTCTCAGCTTTTCAGCGAGAGAAGCTCGTCGGAAAATTACAGAACGATATTGATTAGCGTGTGCGGCGCGTCGCTCCAGCGATGCAAACTAGGCCGCGACTCTCCGGTCTAGGAGGAAACATAAATCACCCGCGCGGAAAGTCATGAATTCGCCATTCCGATTTAAAGTTCCGCCGCGATCTATTTCCGTCCTATCAATCGACACACTTGTCTCTCACACTAGGAAGCCGGCAGCCGGCTATCTGCCGACCAATTAACGGATTCGTTGCTCGCGCGCGGGCAACTTATCGCCGAGCATAATTAATATCCCTCATCGAGGGAGCAACAGAGGGCCTGGGAGGAGACCGGGAGGGGAGGAGACGGGTGAGGGATGAAAGCGAGATATCGGAGCGCGCGCAACTGGCTCTGTGTGACCGTGACAGACTTTAAGACGCCGCTATCAAAGGAAGTGAGGTCGACCTCGAGAATCGTTAATGGCCGTCCGAGCGTGGAACATGCTTTCTACAAATGTACGAGAATAGAAGGCGACGGGCAAAACGATCGTTTTCGGGACAACCTGTCTCGCGAGCTGATAAATTCGCGGGGCTCCGTCCGCAGCGCCCGAAGCGGAAGCTTTTTAATCGCGTCGCATGAAACCGGAGGCGGCTGACTGTGAGATACTGCACTCTTGGGATGACCCCAAGCGCGCCAGGCAAACACGGGCGCCAGCCTGCAGCGCGTATCATTTTAAATCACTGCCAACGTGCCGAACGAGAAAGTCTGCCCGGGTTAGCCCTCTGACGACCATGTAGACGTCGTTTGAATTAAATTCCGTTATCTCCAGTCAGATTGATCGAATTGAGGAAATACATTAACATTTTAGTAGAATTTACGAAATAATTTTATTCGATTTTCTGAATTTTGATAAAGGTTCATGAATTAAGAGATATCTATGTTAAATTTCAAAAGTTGAGAGAGAGAGAGAGAGAGAGAGAGAGAGAGAGAGAGAGAGAGATTGATTAATCTTTATTAGCCTTCTCGGCTACTTTACAAACAAAAACTAATACTAATACTAATATTAATACTAATACTAATAACTAATACAACATATAATATAATTAAAATTGAAATTAAATTTACGCCAAACAAAACAAACAACGAAAACAAGTAACTATTCTATTCCATTTACCACATAATCCTTTAACTTTCGTTTAAAATTTATCAATCCCGTACATTGCCTTATCTGCTGGTAATGCATTATACAATCTTAATCCCTCATAGAACATGCTGTTTTGTGCACTAGCTGTTCTTCTAAATTGAATTTCAATATTGTCTGCTTGTCGTGTTGATATTCTTCCTTCACTTCCTTCACTACCCTACATTTATCTCTTAACTGTTCCGGTAATAAGTTATTCAGAATTTTAAAAACGAATATGCATACATTATAGTGTAGTGTCTGTTTTATCGACATTGTATCGCCTGCAACATATCCTTTACTTTAGTAAACCTATTACATTGAGAGAGAGAGAGAGAGAGAGAGAGAGAGGGGGGAAGAGAGAAAGAGAAAGAAATAAAACTCATAGGGTGACCGTATCTCTATGTTAATATGGGAATGCAAACTCATGACGGTCCATGGGGAATTCGATATGCCCTACGCGACACATCTGGACGCGGCTTTCCCGCGGTCGACTTAATTACTAGAATCTAACGAGCTTTCCTTACCTAGAAAATTTTCTTCTCCACGAAAGTATTGAAGGACAAATCAGCGAAATACTTATGAAAATATAATGATGTCAGAAGATGTCAGCTGAATGAGAAAAGACTGGACTCAAAGATTTGTATCAAAATTTTTTTAATTGACATATAAAAATGTTAGAATTAAAAGTAAGAATTTGTGAAATGAAGGCTTCCTAAGTATTATCAACTTAATTCATCATACAACGCGAAACATGGCATTTCCTCGGCAAGATCTTGGCTAAAGTCTTTTTAATATGAAATAAATTCAATTAATTATATGACCAACTACGTGCCGCTTTGGTTTAGCAGACTTTATTATTTTATATATTTTTCGCAATATATATTTCTGATGGGGGGAGATAATAAAAATTATTTTAATCGATATCAATAATATTGACCATCGAATTATTATAGAGCCACAACATTGAAAGTCTGCTAAAACCAAAACGGCACGTAGTTGGTAATATAATTAATTGAATTTATTTCATATTAAAAAGACTTTAGCAACCAAGATCCTGCTTGCCGAGGAAATGCCATTCGCGTTGTAGTTTGTTAGTTAACATGTACTCGGCCTATATCTATGTATTGTTAATTCATTATATTAGTGCCAAAGAGAAATAATAAATTAGAATAGTTATCAATCATAATATGATTTTATCACTACACAAAAACGTATATATTTTTAGATTTATTATGGCTATGTACACATTTTTGATAAAATCAAATTTATTTTTACAAGTAATTTCTTTTTGTACATGCCAAATGATTAATGGAGGATGTAGTTTCCCAAGTAATTCAGTCCAGGAAACGTTCCCAAATAATTTAGCCATCTTGCTAGTCCCAACCACGTCGAATTGCTGGTACACACGATTACATACGCCTCGTTTTGCGTCATGGGAACAAGCCCCCATCGGCGTTTCGGGCGCGGGTCGGTCGGTCGCTCTAATTCCGATCGCCGTGAAAATGGTTTCAATACGTAACACGCCGATTGGCTACAGTTAATTAAGTCGATGCGCACAATCATGCAACTTTTCTAATGTCTCGTTTCGCAACAATAAACCGGGCAACAGAGAACGAAAGTGCGTGCGTGCGTGCGTGCGTGCGTGCGTGCGTGCGTGTGAGAGAGAGAGAGAGAGAGAGAGAGAGAGAGAGAGAGGGGGGGGGGGGAGGGAGGGAGGGAGGGAGGGAGGGAGGGAGGGAGGGGAGGAGAAGAAAAGGTAGAAGAGACAAAGATCTCCGATAAATTCTCGCTATATCGCGGTCTGTTTCTTTATTTGCGATGGGACGCTGCGGACTGTCCCATGCGCGTGCAAACGCCGGATCTAATCAATTCTCGACGTTCGATTGTTCGAAATTGCCGCTTCATAAATAGAAGCTTAGCGATTTCCTCCTCTACACAGCGACGGCGGCGGCGGCGGCGGCGGCGGCGGCGTACCACCTCTTTGCTCTTATTGGCGATGATAGAGGCGGGATTCAATAGTTATTCATTAAACTCGAATTCAGTCGGACAGGATGCTGGGGTCAGTTTCTCGCTGACCTTGCGGCTATCTTCAAAGGTCTTATCTCCCGCTGTGCGCTCTCGCTTCGCTGTTCTTCTCCTCGTTTTCTTCGCCGGCTTCGCTGTCAAGCCATCGAAAGGCCAGCCGATATGTCCGCTGGTGAACGATTGGAAATCGACCGTCTCTCATTGTCGACAAACCGCTTCCTGCTTTGGTATTTCTATCACGAGCTTACATGCTATGATCTTTTTTGGACGCGAGCTTCCTGTGAATGCCAATGACCTCGAGCGAGATAGATCAAAAAGGAAAAGAAGTATTTCTTGGACATTTAATACACATTGTTGTGCAGAACTAGCAAGTAACAATTAGTAACAATTATGCATTTCTCTTTATTTGTTATATCGGAATATTTATTCTCCTTTCTTTTAATGTTTCGAAAAATTAATAAAGTTAGTTTCATTAATTTATTGATGATTCACTCTTTATCAAAGTAAAAGAAATTTGAAATTCTAAATGACATTGATTCAAGTACTTAAGATAGATCGTGGATGATCTAATATATCCTGGATTACACAATTTCGCCTAAGATGCATATACTTTTTGAGAACAACTCTCAACTTTGGTTTTTAATAAATCCCAAATCGGGGTCTGTGATCGCTCGAAAAACCATTTTTGCGTATTAAATTATGTCCAACTTTCATCCGTTCATCATTACGAAGCAACGCAAGTCCTAGGATCGTTTTTATAATTTCAGTAGCCCGAATCAGATTTCTATAAAATTACATTTCATGAATTATATAATCTTATATAAAGAAATGTTACCATATATATTTTCAAAATTATTACTTATATTCTAAAAAAATTACAAATTCATAATTTTGTTTTTTCTTTTTTACAAATTCTATTATTATGAGATTACTATAAAACGAATAATCGAGTTGAGAATTTATGTTTATTACAGGTATTTATCTATTCGCGTGTTGAGAAATTTATGACTTTAACAATAAAGTTCCTAAGAATAAAGTTCCTAAGGAAAATTAAAACATTCACGCATTTATGTTATCAGGAAACAACATCTTTTCATTATTTATGATAAAGTCTTCAAAATTGAAAGTTTCAGACACCAACTTCCTCCGTCGTATATTGTGAGACATCAGTGGCCATTCCCATTGTCGTTTCCACCACCCCCTTGATTGGAAGATTGCGTCCCTTTCTCTTAGTCTACGCCAATGTCCAATGATGAAGTTATCCAGCGATAATGGCTCCATTACATCGCGGCATGTTGCGGCACCGTTCCTCCGTTCCCTATCGGGCCCTAAAAGTCCCCCTCGCGCAGGTGGAGCGGAGAGGAGGAGAAAGAGAAAGAGGCATCGTCGTACCGTATACTTACCATGGCGATTGTTTATGTTGGCTGATGGCCACTTATATTGCACACACATTGCATTACGAAGCCGTTCTCGGGGCCTCACGGCCCGTTACTTAGCTCATGGCCTGGGCATCGTAGGGTAATGGCGAACGCGTTATGGATAAAATGTATACTTAGCCTCACAGCTCGATGGCACCGATGCCTCGATGCCTCGACAATATCGAGATTACGCTATTCTTTCTTCCCTTCGTCCTCCTCCTCCATTTGGATACTTCCTCGTTTTCTTGTCGTTTGCTTGTTGCCGTTGCGAATTTCGATTGCCATTTTCTGAAAATGAGGGAGTATTTTGCGATGCGTTCTTTGTCGCAACTAAAGCATAATGTAGTGCTACATTTTCTTATTTTGTAAAAGTTGGTTGAAAAATACTTGCAGAAAAAAAATATGTATAAGGAGAAATTAAGGGGAATAAGACACACACACACACACACACACACACACACACACACACACACACACACACACACACAATTAAGATATTGTGCATGTATTATATTAAAAAATTATTCTGTTTGATATATTTCATCGATATTTGTAACATTGATTATCAATTCTTTTTAAATTATCTATACTTTTAAATATTAAAATAACAGAAAACACGAATATCTACATATTGGTCAGTTTTGCATCTCTAGTATTTGGAACGAATTTACAAAGACAAAAAGTGGCAGTCAGTCAAATACAAACATAGCTATAGTCGTAGATTCGCACCAGGCGTATCCGTTGTATATCGGATCGCGTTTAGTATAATTCGACGTTTCGTAAGTAGCGGGACAGGTGTATATCTTAGGGGAAAGGGAGAGATGACGTCAACGCGTGGCATCTTCTTGGGATGAAGGATGGGCAAAAAAGGATGGAGCCGCGCGAAAAGTCGGAGATAGCCTTGAACGAACGTTTGATCCGGGCAACGTTCTCGCAGATTGACCACCTCCGATGTTAATGGGACCCTGATTACAAAGCACGCTCCAGCTCGGCCCTGCCCCCTGTTTATATCAATATCTCGGCGTTGCTCACGCAGGCACATACTTACACATGCACGAGCACGTGCATTCTCGGCTGTCTTATCTCTTCACGGCCCTTTATTAAAATACAGAACGTATGGTTCGAATGCGGAATCGTTACCCCATTTGAAAATAAATCCGTGAATTAATTTTACGATAATTAAACTTTAGTCGTCCTATACTCAGAATTTGGAATGGAATTCTATTTATAATTTTATGTGCTTATATAAAGTACAAAAAAATTTAAAGAATTAGGAAATGCATTCAGACAAAAAAATGGTACTAGAGAAACAAGAAAATTAAGAAGGTATATCAGCAGTATATCAGCAGAAGTATATATTATATAGTATAATAAAACGATAATGAATAAGAAAGATAAGGTAACAAAATATAGATAATAGACTCAGAAAAATGTTCGACTAAACTGACAAAAATGTAATTATTGTAGTGTAATTATTATATACAGTTTATATAATTATTACAAATATTTTGTTATTTTATTACTATCTAATACTTATATTTAATAACTATATACATATTACTAATAAAATAACATTAACATCCAATATTATATTATCAAGATAAAATTGTTACACACAGAATTTTTTATCTTTTATTTAAATTTTCATAGTATACTGCTTTGCTACACAAATCTTTTCAATATTACTATTGTATTTTCGTAATTTTATCATAAATGGCGATGAGTTAAATTTCAGGATTGACGTATTATAATTACCAGAAATATTCTGTTTTTTGCAAGTACCCTCCCAAAAAGAATTTCTAATAATGAGACGAAAATTGTTCTTGGTGCATTTAATCTTATCGTTATCTCATGTATTATAAAATTAAAACTATTTTAAGATTAAATTAATAATTTCTATTCTTTTGCCTCGAATTAAATATGATTGACATTTTGTCTTGAATAAAAAATAATACAAATAATGCAAATTTAAGCTTGTTTATTCTTACGTATAGAATAAATCATCGCCCGATATAATGCTCGATATTAGCGCCAGTATTTGGTAAGATTGTGCTCTTATTTATTGTAGCATCAAGATTATTTTATTCTAGATTTAAGAATAGTCCAATTAAAACTAAAATATTCTCTTCTTTATAATAAATATGATTGGCCCTGTATCGATCCTATTTTATGCTAGTTTGAAGCTTAATAGCATTAGATCCAGAAATCTTTTCTGCAGGTGTAAAGATACATAAAATTCATATTAAACCGCATATACACGTTACACACTTTATACACATTATACACGTTATATACATTAACGTAAACATAAAACACAGAAAATTATAAACAGAATTTAATTCCGAAATTTAATAAAATACATTGTTTAGTGATCTATAATTTTAAGATTTATATATTTGAATTTTAGAAGTAATTAAATTAAAAAAATACGAGATATTTTCTAAACAAAGCTGCAAAAATTTTTCATCTTGTAAAAATATTGTAATATTGTAATATTGTTAATACAACAGTTTGCAAATAATTTATTGTCACTTTTATTACTAATACAAAATTGTATAATTGTAAAAGCAACAATACTTTCAGTGAACTCGATATATTTTTTGATTTTAGAGATAACATAATGTAATTGCAACGTTTAGATAACGGACAAACTTTTATAAATAAGTAATCTCAATTTTCTCAATTTTTCTCACACACAAACCGGAAAAGCGCGTCTAGATCGATTCAAGTTCGTGTTACGAAAGAATTTTTATATTATCCGAATCGAGACGAACGAGATCGTGACGTGAAAATCTTTCTCAGCGTAATCGAGCTGGGGATTTTCGCTCGCGCGTTCTAAGCAAGAGTATCGGCGAAACGGTAGGTGTGCCTCGAAATACAATCCAATCCGTAGGAGATTCCGAATGGGCTAAATCCTCCGATTCGGACTAGCGGCGTTTTCAGCGCGCACCACCCCCGTCGGGCTCGCCTTTTTCTTCGGTCCTCGCTCGTTTGGGGCGGAAAACGCAGCGTCAGCGCGCCGATGGTGCCATTCGTGCGGACCAAATAAAATGTATCGGGCATTTTATTCGCCACCGTCGTATGTAGGTTGGACAAGCCGTCGATTTCCGATCCCGTGTGTTCTGAGGGAGGCTGTGCACGACACGGATTTCGATTTGACCCGCACATTCAATATCCCATCCTTTTCTCTGCGCTCGTGGTGCACGTACAAATAGTAGGGTGCCGAGTATCATCCCTTTTCTTATAAATGCTGAATATATGGAATGCTGATATAAAACAGAAATAAATAAAACAACGACATGAAATTGGAAGGACATTTCATTATTATATTTATGTTTCTTTTTGTGATCAAAGTTGAAATTTTACTTCTAAAGACTACTTTTAAAGAGGTAATTTTACAAGTCTTAGCCTTTGCAACTGATCATGATAAATTTAATTTGTAACAACAATATTAAGAACAATTGATTTATTTCTACTTTGTATCTCAAATAAATAATAAACGAACAATGTTCTATTTTGAATTTCGAAAGAAGATTTTTTTAGTTGTTTTTAATAAAAGTTTGCAATTTTAAATAAATAATACAAGTAAAATAATATTAAAATAAGTCAATCTGATTGTTTAAAATACCTAAATATGCGTAAAAAAATTGAAATCAAAAGTAAAATAAAATTTTGACTAAGTATTCTATAAATGTTGTGACAAAATGTGTCTTTTTTTCGAGAATACCTAAATTGGATAGCTAAATTATGAGTAGATATCTAAATTAGGAGTTCGATATAAAAATAATGTTTAAAAGGAATTAGACTCGCGTAAGAAGATTTCTTGAAGGAACTTTTGCTAGTGTATTTTTACTATTTTACGTACCTTGCCAACTATGTAGCTCAAATTTGAAAATGGTCGCGGTTGACAAAGAGAATGCCGATGCGCAAGATTCGGTCGATCTTGCTCGGCCCTTACGATCGTTTTAAAACAGGGTCTGGACAAAACATTCCCGGCTACGGCGTGACGGAACGTATAATAAGAGTGTGATTAGCATTATTTACGGCCGGTTAACTATTAACTCATAAATCAACTGGCGACGGCATTATCCAGCACCCCGCGTGTTCGTGCGCGTCTAACCGGCTTCGACTCGGGCGAGGAAAATGGTACGGCACCAAGATGCCTGATCCGTAGATCGACCATTAGATAAGAACGATTCGAGAACTCGAAGGAGGAGAGAGAGAGACACCCCCGGAGTCGCGGTGAGGAGGCTGACCATCCGTTTGGTGATTTAAAGGAATTTGCTTGGACCGCTTCCGCACCAAGCCTTGTATTTTGCTTGATTTTTAAGCGACGAGAAATCTGCCCTCAAGATCCGTTCGTCGAACGAATTCGATTAACATCGGGAAAATACATTCTTTATTTGTTTTAATAATCTTCTTGTCATAATTCCTTATCTTTTGATTTTTTAAATTTTAATTTTTTTTAGACTTTTTATTTATATATTTTGTAAAAGAATTACGCGAAAAAGATATCATTTTATAACATCTTTTTTATTTCACTAATTATATTATATTATAATATTATAATGTATTGCAAACTAGCTTAATTAGATACATAAAGTTAGTGTATATTAAAATTAAAAATAAATTGCAGAATATCATGCTATTTATTTGTTTTTGTGTAACATAATTTTTGTGTAACAATCGCCGACAGTATCAAACTCAAAAGGTGCAATTATCATACTTTAAAGTAATAAATGGTTTAAAATTCGGATCTTCAGTTTGCAAAAGCATCTTCAGTTTGAATTTACCTTAAGAAATCTTGCACTTGTTTGATTGACAATATTATTAGTTAAAGACATTTATAACTCTTTTCGATATTGATACCGATACTTGATTCCGATAAAACAAGTCTGGCAGAAAGAGTGCTCATAAAACGGAGCGAAGGAACGCGGAGATGTGAAGATGGCCGCGACTCTTTTCTTGTCTCGCGCACAGCTTTTTTCTCTTTGTTTCGCCGATAGAGAATAAAGATGCGGGTCACGCGTCGGCGGTTAGTTCTGATTAGCGACAGAGCGAATGACGTACCGCTGCCAGGTTCCCGTGTCGCGAATACTCAAGCAGCGAGTATATATATATATATATATATATATATATATATATATATATATATGCGATCTGCTAGGAACGGTGGGCCAGCACGGGTTTATGGGAATTTATTTAGCGCCACGAGACGCGCCAGTCTCTTCACTAAATAAATTCCGAGGAGGACCCATACAATTCGAGGATCCTCGGGTCGTGAGTTTGGTGGATTTAATTATCATTGTCATTGAATAATCGAAAGAAATGAATTTATTTATAACTTTAGTGTACTTTTCAAAGTACATGGAACACTTTCATCTATATTACTTTTTTTATTAAATAATCCTATTTCGAATTATAGGTTTTTATTATCTATTTTATACTTGAAAATTGTTAAGAGCGTGAAATTAATTAAATAACATTTTGATGTACTTCTATCACACACTGTGTAAGTAAGATAATAATATTAATTGTACTTTTATTTTCATTATTTCTATAATTTCCTAGAATTCATTGCTTTTTATATAAGGAAAAATGAAAACGAAGGGCAAAAGCCTGGTTATCATCTAATTCATTCACCCCATTCTCTTTTTGCCGTGCGACGAAAGAAAATCGACAGCTGCAATCGCGAGAGGCGATAAAGCCTCGCGGACGTCATTCGATATAGCACGGAGTCGCGTCGAGAGAAGCGTTGCATTGAGAAATTTCAATTCGTAAGATCGATGGAGCTGACTTGATCCATTGATCCCAGAAATATCATCGAGGTTACGCAACGTTAAATGAGCGAAGAGTCGGCCGGATGTCGATAACGTTAAAGTTTCAATTTGTCGACGTCGGAGCCGACATTTGCCGTATCGCAGGTTTACCAAACGTTCATGTCAAAAATTGAATACATATAAGTAACAATATAAATAATAATAATTTTATAACTTTTCTTAGCCATTACATTTTCATTCACGTTTTACGATCAAGACACATCGCGAAAAAATATGCGATATCATTTAATTCAGTTATATGAAGCGGTTAATCGGAGCGAGCGAGAGTTAATCTATATTTTGAAATTGCGCTACTGGCGCTAAGTGATTAATTAGATTAATAGGGTGTTCTTCTAAAAAATGTGGCTGTTCAGAATAATATAGAGCGCGCGTTTTGCGATTTTTTTTTCTGGTAGAACGAGAGAACGATAAAGACGTGCAATGTCTCGATCGTTATTACTGAGAAAGAGTGATCGACAAAACCGACAAGATCGATTTGAAAGTGCTTTGCGAGTCGCGACGCGGCGTGCTGGCCCGGCTAATTAAGTACGCCATAAGTTAATTGAGATGCTGTGCGTAGAAGTAAAGCCGTAGATACGAGAGAAACGTTAAACTGTGTAAACATCGAGCTAATTACTTCGAGACTTTATCGCACAACTCTACTCCGCCGAGTACTCGGCGAATAAAGTAAGTGTGCGCGTGCGAAAAGCAGGAAAAGTAAAGAGGGATGGAAGGGGACGCGTCTGGAGTGAAGAGGAGAAAAGAGGAAGGGAGGACGTCTCGCGTTGGAGGGAGAAGGCTGGCGTAAAGAGAAGGGTTGGCGTTTATCGATGAAAACCAAACAGGATTAGATGGAGATGAAGCTGACGTGCGCAGTTTACAGCATCATCTGTTGAAAAGGGCCGACATTTAATGCGGAAAAATATGGAAAGTGGCGGACGGTGAACTCGAAGGAGGGAAAAACGCGGCGAAATTAAATAAGACAGTTTGCGCAGTTTTTTTCTCGTAAACTAATTAGATAGTGGAGTTTACTTCATATAAATTTACTCTATCAAATTTTTTCTCCATCCAGTGTAAGTTCAGTTCTAACAAATTTCAAGTTGACTGATCCGCGCGACTGATAATCTCTAAATATTTCCATTTAATGTAGTCGCATCGACGATATCTCGCTTGTTCTTCTTTTTATCATCAAAGCGCGCGATTATGCATATTATGCATATTATGTTTTTACGCGTCTCTCTATATTTTATGTATATATACATATATATATATATTTTTTTTTTGTAACGCGTCGATTTACATTCTTCGTTGACAATTGTTCGCTAAAAAGTACCACTTTCCGCGGTGAGAGAGTTAAATAATGCAAACAAGCAAGAGGCTGGAAGGGAGGAAGAAGAAAACGGAGTTTCGGAGTGCTCCTGGCATGGCGGTGATAACTACTGCCCGCGGAAGGTGAGGAGACCCAGTTAATTACTAAAGCGTTTTAATCGCCGGCAAAGTTCCGTTTGGGCCGGAAAGGGCTTCGAGGATGCGGCGACGGTGTAAATTAGGATCCCGCCGCTTTCCTCTTCGCTCCTTCCTTTCCGCGTCCGCATTATGTACGCTCGAGTCTCTCGAGACGAGTGTCAGCCTAATTTCTGGCAAAAGGCTGACTTTTATGTAATAGCGCGTCGCTTTGAAATTAACTCTTCCGAATTATATGTTTCCGAGGAAATTATTCGTGCTTTATCAATTGCTAGAATTAAATATTCTGGAGTTGACATATTTTTAACATAAAACTTTCAGTTAATTAGAACTGTTAAATGGAACTTTCAGTTAATTGGACAACTAATAGAAAATAAAAACGCGAATTTCGTATAAAAATATATTAATTATATAATATTATACTATTGTTATTTTTTTATCAAGCTTAAAAATTAAATTTTGTCAGGTCTGAATATATATGTGAGAAAACTAATTTGCAGAAAGAATTTTCATGTATATATGAACAAGTTTTACATACGTATTGCAGGATCGTTTTAAACACAAAATTATATAATCCATTTACAAGCTATATTTTCCAAAACGCAAATTATAAAATCATCCTCCTTCACTTCTTGCTCCAATTTCATTTACATCGTTATTTCTTTTCAGGAAAGCTTTCATTTAACTCGATTATTAAATGTCTCTCTTTTCCTTCAATCCCTCCTCTCTTCTCTGCGGTTTCTGGCGCATATTTAGGGGTCGCTAGTTACAGGTTGCCTCGGCAACCACATCGAGAAACCCTCTGTCGTTGCCAAGGCAACCCTCTCCTTCGTCTTCTCACCCTCTCCTCTCTTTCGGAGAGATTCAATTCGAAAGAGTGAGAACGAGTCTGAAGGAAGGGAGCTGATTTCTGCGGAGCAAGGAGAGGGGGCAAGAGTCCTAAAGCAGAGGAGGGAAAAAAGATGGTGCGCTTTCTGATGATTATATTTGATGGCGTGAGCGAGAACGTGCCAAATGAGGATTTGACCTTGATTAAAGACGAACTCTCTTTCTCTTTTCTTTCTTTCTTTTTTCTCTTTTTGCCCTTCTCTTTCAGTTATCAACGATAAAGTAAGTACGGAGTGTAGTTATGACGATTCGTTATGAGGCAACAAGGAATTGGCACAAAATCCAATTTGTTTTATATGGCAGTATTTACTTGATGCTAAAATCAAGAAAATAGAATCATATTAAATATTAATGAGGTAGATAGATAAATTTAAAATTTAAACTTATTGTTAGTATAAAATCGTTATTTCTTAAAGTATATACTTATTTAAATAAAATTTATGAATATATAAAATTATAAACATTGACAAAACTTTATTTCGATTTTTTCAGAATCTTAGCTGTTGAAGATATAAATTTATGAAATCATCTGGCTTACATCGATTCAAGATACACCGCAAAACTTAATGGTGCAGATTTTCGTGCGGCTTTGGTATTCGTGGTTGAACCTAGCTAAAGAACTTATTCATAAGATTATTCGCCATTTTCGTCATGGCATCCTCGTCCTCTTGTGTGTGTCGTTATTTAAGTTTTATATTAAAGCACAGTCGCGCGCGCGCGTGGATCCTTCGGGTATTTGATGTATGACCCGCGCGTGTTCTGGTTCCTTCACCAAGATGCACCTAAACATGAAATATCATGCCCGATCAATTTTTCATGGTTTTACTTCATCTCTTTCAACTCCTTTCCGTTTTTCTCGTCAGCACAAACAAGTTTGGGATTTCTCGTTGTTAATCGGTAAGTAATTTCATTACTTACCGATACGGAAAAGTTATAATTTTTAAAATGTAAATTATACTCTTAATTTGGAAAGTTTGTACATTCCGAATATAATTTAAATTTTGCACCAACTTGGTCACCATTATTAAAATATTATTATTTATCGTTACAGTACAGTAGTGTTCTTGAAAATCAACTAACAAAAGTAACAAAAGTTAAATAAAGAATTAATTATCATATATTTTTCGTACGAATGATATTGGAAAGAAAAAATTCAAATATATTATTGTAATTATTATATATGACAAAGAAAAGTTCCTATGAAATAATGTTATCAAAAATGGTTTAGCTTTATCTCATTGATGCGATTAAATAAAGCTACAAAAGGTAATTATGTAATGCGTTTTATCGATCAATAAATATATTTTAAATCAGAAAATATCAACAAAACATACTATAAAAGACTTTAATAATTATTGGATAGATTAGAAATTAACTGTCAAAGTTAGAAGAATACTTAAATTTTATTTAGATATAAAACAATAAGCGTTAAAATGTATTGTCCTTTATTAGTGTTACTCCGGCAACAATATCCAGAGATGATAGATGAGTTGGCTCTCTCGGTTCTCGTCGACGAACGGGAGGGGGGCGAATCGCGTGCTAAATAACTTCGCTAACAAGCTGCCGCCGTCACTGTGCAAAAAAAGATTACGTAAGCGGTAATGGCCGCCGGCTCCTCCTAAATTCGAGAACGAAGTGTTCCGGTCGAGCGCGCAATCCGAGAAAGGGGGCAGAACAGGCGAGCAAGCGCGCGCGGTTTAGCTGGGGTGGGGGTTAATTTTAATTTCCCAATTTTTCCCACACCGACCCAGCGCAGGTAATTTCCTCCCCAGCAGAGAATAGATGTAATTACTTAACGCCTCCGAGCTCCTTTTATTAAAAGAGGATCGCGCCCTCGGGGGTTGGAGGGGTGGAAGAGCTCTCGGAGTGGGGATTGCGGACCACGGGAGTGGTGGTATGTGATCGTGGGGGTGTCTTCCTCGCGAGCTCATCCGTCCACTCGAGATCCGAGAAGGATATTCTATTTTATTAATTTTATCAATAAGATATTCCATATGGAATATCATCTGTGATATCAGACATCAAGAATTTCAAAATTTTTTAATGTAAGGATGTGACAAAAGGCATTTATATTAATAATAATAATTAAGAAATAAAATATTTATTTTTTATATAAATTGAATTACCTTTTCTTTGATATATTTTTGGTGCTAAATTAATTTGCATATGTTTCTCTAACTGATATTGAACGCAATTTTGAATTAGGTAAATAAAATTTAAATTATTTTGCGTCTGTAAGCCAAAGATTCAAAATAAGCATTTCGAAAACTATTATTTGGAAAAAGATGGACAAAAGCGAGACAAGAATGTTGGGAAATAAACAATCGCACAATTCACTGATATATATATATATATTGCTTGTCCATTACGACGAATTCAACTCTGTTCGAATCCAAGTGCTTTGGCCGATGAGATCGGCAAGAGTATCTCGTAGCGGCTATGGGAAGGGAGGAGCCATCTTGCGGCCTGTTTCAGGGCAGCCACCAATTGATTCGCTCCCACCAAATACCACAAGCAGGCGTCGATTCAATTCCAGGATGAAAAAAGCGTCCGGCAGGCGGCACCGTCCGTATAATTCCCGCGTCCGCATTGGTCCAATATTCCGTGTAACCCACGAGTTTGCCACGGGCTCAGCCAATCAGGTACCTTTGGGCGGATCCTGAAACTAGTTTCAGTTCTGCGGACAGAGGGGAGTCGTTGACTCGAGTCTCTGGGCAGATAGTATTGTGCCGTTGGCTCATGCCGTAGTGCTTTTAATACTAGCAGGTCCTTGCTACCAAGGAAATCACGGAGACCCGCCTGTCACGCGCATGTACCCGAGGATCGCGAGAATCCGGAAATTTCTCCGGTGACGTGTTGTGATTGAGAAAGTGTCGTAAATGTGCGTAATTCGGTGATTCAATCGCAGCGTGCATTGAATATTGGAATACATCGAAAAGCTCGTTTTCGTGGATCGTGAGACTCCCAGTGATATCACGGATCAGAGACTATGATGGACTTTTGCAAAAAGATTGTTATTGTTGAAGATTGTCAAACTTTGATTGAACAAGTTTGAACAAGTTTGACAAGTGAAAGATTTGTTACATTCGTACATGGTGAAATCGATATTTGGGGTCGTTGATTATGGATATATAATCGAGACATTACATCCTGAATTGTGATATTGGTTGAACTTAGATAGAAAGGCTATTTAAAAGCTGCGAAAACATTATTAAATTGGCCGACGGCTGGTGAAATTTTATCTATTCGACAAACAGCTTAGTATATAAAAAATTATAAAATATGTAAAATATTGTTACTGACATTTTGGACCGCAAGATTGATGTGTAAATCTCAAAAACGTCACAAAACATCAAGGATATATAAGATACTGACGTTGGGAAGACAATAACAACAATCTTGGATTGTGTTCAGAATCATCGTTGTTTAAAATCATCGCTCGAGAAGATCGGCGTTTGAGATGGATATGTGTAATGATCTAAAAGACTCAGAATGAGAGATGTAAAGACCCGTTTGAAACAACGAGATCGATGTTTTCACAAGCATCTTAATGATCATCACAAACGAGTGGCACATATAGGGAATGATGATTTATAGACTTGCTCAGTGTTCCAAAAACCCTGAAAAAATGTTCCAAAAAACCTGAAATGGAAGACGTAAACGTACGTTGACTGGAAATATCTAACGGCGTCAGACATCCTGTATCTCTCGCATCCTTGACAGACACATGATTTCAATGTGCCAGTGATCAAGTGATTCCTTTTTCTCTTGGTAATTTCGCGTTTCGCTGATCTCGAGGATTGATGCGAGCGGATTGATCACTCTCCGTGGGAGAGACCAACACCGGCGAGTTGGTACCAAAGATGGTCCTGGAGCCTGGAGGCGGTCTGTCCTTTCCGTTGCCACCCGGCAGCGGCTCCAGCGCCTCCGGAGGATCCTTGTTGGCCCCGACCAGATTGTTTCAAAGGACGACGCCTGTGTTTCCGTTTCACTTGGCAGGATGGCCGCCGCATCATCCAGTTTTGGGTCAGGTGCAGAGCCAGGTCCAGCAAAGTATGCAGGCCCAGCACCAGGCCGCTGCCGCGGCTGTCAGATTCCTCAGTCATCATCATCCGCATCACCCACATCCGACATTGAGCAATCATTCTTTGGTACCAGCGATTACTGGTCATCATCCCACCGTACATCATCTGCATCATGCTGCTGATCACGGAGAGGAGGAGGATGAAAAGAAAGGTAAGCAAAATTCTAACAATTGCACAAAGTTGAAAAACTTGAAATTAATATGGTTTCTTTCTAAAAGTAACATGATTGTAATAATTTGATTATTTCTATTACTTCTTTATTTTATATTATTTTTGTTTATAATTTTCTATAAGATAATACAAATGATTAAAATATTCCAGACAACACAAAATTCAAAATCGGACCGTAAGACATATTTTAAAGACATCTTAAAGACGTATTATGTCCCGATTTGTGACTTCGCGTTGTCTAATAGAAGTTTTAATTTTTTACAAGGTTTTTTTAAAAACTTTTAAACAAAGATTTGCTTGATTTTTATAAAGAATGAATACGATATTCTTTACGGCATTTTTCTTTTCAAAAATACATGCTATAAAAAAATTGTAGATAAGATAAATAAATTAAGATAATAAATGCTTCTTGGAATTAGTAATATAGTTTAAAGTGTTTCTCTTTACGATGTTTCTCGTTGAAGTGCGTTGATGGCGGCGGAATTTCCGAAATAGCTTTTGAAAAACGGTCTTCAGGGAGTGGCGTAACGCGGTCAATCATAAGATCGTTCCTGACGAGCCCATGGGATCGCTTATGACGTTAGTCCCTGTCCCCTTTTCCCGCCCTTCCTGACGACCGCCCGTCTGAAATCGTATTTCGTGCGCGAGAACGTCCGCGTTGCCGAGGGTGGAAATCTGTTTTTTACGTGATCCCATTCACGTCCCTAACACTTGTTTATGCTTTGAAGGGAGCGCCACTTAATTCGCCTGCCTTTGCCTTTCGATTGTTTCCGCCGCTATGAATTTATCACGCGTTTCTGCGAATTTGCGTTAATTTTGCCGGTTCTTTCATGAAGAAAAATCCAAATCTGTATAATGCGAGTTATCAAATAATTAATATAACACTTTTGTCTAATTTGTTTTCTTTTATAGAATTCTTCAATCTCTGGTATTTTTCATATGAGATATATTAAAAAGAATAGTCTTTCATAATTTTGTGTTGTAGGAATATCAACATGTATTCATTAATGACACTATAATATGATAAGATTAGGAATTAGAAAAGTTTTGATAATTTTGAATTAAATAAAATACAAATTCTGAAAAAAATATTTTGTTCAAAAGAAAGTATTATTCGATAAAAAAAAAATAAAAGATTGTATTAAAGTAGTTTTAATTAGGATATCTAGAAATTTAATCTAAAGTTTAATTTATCATGACACTGTTTTCAACAAATTGCATTGACATTAGTGAAACATTTTTATTGAAAGAGTATCGGACGAGCTTTAAATTCGTTTGAGAGAAGGATTTATGACTGTATAAATATTCAATATCCAAAATGCTTCATATCCTTATATGCAATTTTTTGAGGAATATAAATTATGTCTTCGTTCGTTCGGATTACAGAAAAATTCTACTTATTATCGGCTCGTTTTTCTTTTTCAGTAATTTTCACAGTTCTTCTACAACGGCAAACGTTGCATCGGGTAATACACTCGGCGGTTTTGTCGGTTCCGCAAAAGTATGCGGCGGTCAGATTCGTTATAATTGCATAATAATTTCTACGTCGAGGAGAAGCATTTCGTTCATGAACGTCAGCCGTGCACGCGAAAACGTGTATCAGATCGACCCGCCGGTTATTTCGGGATTTACGAAAGTTCCTATCCTCTCTGCCATGATAAATAGTTTTATTGGCAACGATAGGAACGCGCGTAATTGCGAGTTTGCTCTGATCGAAACGTCGTCTGCCGAACGCCCTTTATGGCGTCACGTTGTAGTCCAGCCAAGCTTATTTTTGCATTTAATATCTTCGCTTTGATATGCTTCGCCTAAACCTAGATTCGCCTCGAATAATCTCGCGATCACTCGCATGACTTTTATGCCATTGAAAAAAAATCATCGGCCGTCAAAGAAATCCGAAGGAATCATACTTTGAGCATTTGCAGATGAGATATCGAATAATGCAATCTACGATAAAATTTGCATGCATAAAAGTGCCGTAACGTAGTATAAATTAAATGCATTTGAAAATATTCAGAGGTAAAAGAATTCCATAACTTTTAAGAAATTACCTCTAAATTTAAAATGTCATATTTGTTAATTGCTACAGCTTCCTTACGTGAGAGTTATAATTTTAAAATTTCTGCACAATTTTCTGAAACGTTTGTGACCACGTTTAGAAGCAACTTTCAAAAAGTCTACATTTTTCTTTTCTTCAATCGTGAGATAGACTTGCTTTTTCTAATGAAAAATCTTGATTCAGACGCCAAAACGACGTGAACGAGATCGCATCGGTCATATTCCATATCGCGAATCGCGTCCTTCACACTCGAGCGCATTATACTTTTAATTTAACCATTTAATTACACCGATTTTTAATGAAATGTTCGCGACGCGTTGCGATTTTATCGTCAATCGATGTCATCAAGCGATAGACTTCTTGTATAGGGAATCGCGATCTCTTCCTCTCTCTCTCTCTCTCTCTCTCTCTCTCTCTCTCTCTCTCTCTCTCTCTCTCTCTCTCGATCCCCTCGGTTTCGAAAATTCTCGTTTACATAATTAGCTCAGCGGCGGAATGCCCATGGAGGATTCGCGTGCGTATGTCTTTATACACGATCGTTAAACTTTTTCGACGTTAGCGCTAGCGATCGTTAAGCCGAGCGCTTAGCGTCGCCGCGAAATTGCGTCCCGTCGGCGTCAGCGCTCGCGGCGGCTTCCAACGAGTCACAAAGCCGCCACATGCCGCGCAAACCCGTCGTCGTCGTGAATTAAGATTCAGGACTAGATCGGCTGGATTAAAACATGTCGCTTCACCTGTGTTAACCTGATAGCGATATCGTCATCGACGATCGGGCCGGTGTCAGTGGCATGCGAAGTGGAATGTGATGCCGTTCTCCGTTATCGTTTTGCCAGTTTCTGCGTGATGTTTCACATCGGACAATTTTGATTTTCTTTTCCCCGCATTCTTCGGCAAATTGACTTTTCCTTTACAAAAAGTTTTGAAGCGCGAGTTCCTCTCTCATGCGGATTGAAAATGAAGGAATGATCCAAGAATGACGTGCCGGAGGGGGAAACGAGTGAGAACGGAGAACAGGTATACCGAACATTAATCTCAATTAATCATTCGACGCAATTCAGGATTAAAATCTATCCTGCAAATTGTGCGAATTGTGTTTAGGTTATTTCTTTATTTTCTGTCTCTTATTTTATTTCTCATTTCTTTTTTTCTTTAATTTAGGCTAATCAACTATTTTATATAATTATCTGATGAAACTTATCATGTTTCTCTGTCAACAAATCTTGTTCGGTTTGTTCGCACATTCACGGATTTATAAATTACAAATTCATCAGTCTAAGATCTGAGTTCATGCTTGTTTGCTCTTATTTGTATTGCATACGAAACTATTCAAAAGCAAAGTTACGCCATTCAAATCAGCGAGAGATAGAGAACGCGAGTGCGCGAGCATTGAACCTTGTTTCAAACCTGCCTAATGACCTTTCAGGCAGAAAGCCTGATTTGCGCCGAGAACAATAACTTTCGTATTATTTCTTGATATTTAAGAGATATGAATTTACAGCGATGTTTTTGTTATATCCTACTTTCGTTATCAGATTATACATCGCATCTAACGATCGTAGATCATATTGTATAAAACGCAGTTAAAATAGACGTATCTCACGTTGGGCCAAAGTAAAAAAGGAGTTATGCATAAATATATAAATTATATTGGTAGTTCCTTATGATCTCTCGAAGTGTGAAGTATTTATGAATCATAACTTATTACATTACGATGATATTAGTTCTAGAATGATTGGATTTTAATCGCCGCTTCAAGTGTCGTACGCCGTGCACATTGGTACGTCGTAACAGGTGTTTAAATTGTGTTTTTTGTTTGAATGAAAATAGTGCTTTTTTTAAACATAGCTCTTTACACGTCGATGGGTCTCTTAGAGAAAGGATTAGATTAAATGTTCTATGGACTAAAACGTAGTTGGTGTAATATTTTCAAATTAATAGTTTTCATTCAATAATGCGTGTTTATCTGACTATCGGCGTGTATCATGTGTTTAACGATATCATTAGGGTAGGGTTTTAACCTTTTAAATTGATCGATTAAACTGATTCTTTCCGAAACTGTTCCGTCTAAAGAAAAATTGTTTAAAGATAGTGAACACCCTCTTTGAAGAATCGTAAACTACCCCGTTGATTATAGCGAACAAAATAATAGTGTCCATCACCAAAAGAAACGCAGTACATTTGGGGGGAGGGGAGGATTAGCGCAACGGAGGGATGCAGGTGAGACTAAACGAGCTGGGCTTCTTTTATAAGTAGTCGCGTTGTCGTAGCATCCTGTCATTATTTTACGATTAGACCAAAGGAGGAGGCATTAAGGCAATTGACAAAAAAGGCCGACCGGTTTCCACAAGGAAAGAGAAAGAAAAAGAAAGGGCGGGGAGAAGGAGCGAAAAGAAAAGAAGGAAAAGATATAAAGAGGAGAAAGTTCACCAGATTAGAAAAAAATAATTCGCATTAAAGAATCAAAATACCGGAAATCGAAGAATTGATTCAAACCATGGCGCAGGACGTCAGAGACTGCATCCGCCATTCTGAACATGTGTTGCAAGCGAGAGTACGTGTCATTCTTTACAAATGGAAGTTCTCGTAATTAGACATTGGTGCGTTCAATTGGACATTTTACAATAGATTGAAAACTGACTGAAGACATAAAGTCAAAGCGTCCTAGTAATTCGTCTTATGGATCTGGTATACAATTTCCGTTTCAACATCCTGCGCTATGCAGAGAAAGTTTAATTGGCCGAGAGACGGGGAAGTTTAAAGGCACTTTAACGCACAAAACCACTTGGATGTACTGCGGTTTCTCGCGGATATCGCTCTCCCCCCCCCCCTCCCGCCCCGCCCTCTCTCCCTCTGGAAAAATGGCGGAATAATCCGCGAGGTGTTGACTTGGAAGTGTGTAACGCTCATCTTAATGTTGACTCCGTAAATCGCTGTTATTTATCATAATAACGAGATGAATTCGCGATCTGATTTCGGTTGAGCGTGCGCTTATAATAATAAGAAATTAATCGTACGATTAATATCGTAACCACTGTCGAAATGCTAGATCCCTCTATTTGAAGAGTAATGGTTAATTATGAAAAATGATCGACATACTATACATTCTATTGCGTTTTAACGCTTGTGTAAATTATGGCGTTGAAATGATTCCAGCGTTGCGCTACCATGTGATAACGATGTGTAATTTTATGCAAGATCACCAACGCGTGATTATAAAAATGATTACTTAGAAATAGACGTGCATTAACACTCGGAACCCCGACACATCGTAACATCAGAGTGTTACCGGCGTTGCGATTATCGTTGCAATAACGATGCGAATTTATTCCAAGTACCGACACGCGATTGGAAAAATTGATAACTACCGAGTTATTATACAGGATGGTGTTATAGGATATCGTCTTCGCAACAAACGCTGTACAAACGTATTGCAATTCGCCATTGTGTCGAATATTCGTCATTGTCATTATTACTTCGCACAATATAAACGCGTCGTTTACGCATATGTCCGATTATAATAATAAATTTAATCGGCGCATAAAATCGTATCACACATCGATTTGCATCGCATGTTTGTTAACGCGATAATTCAAAGTCGCGGGTTACGTGCTTTTCACGCTTGAAGTTATCGCCGCTGGGAGAAGTGCAAATTGCGGGTAATCTGGAAGATTTTGCCGAGTGACAAATGTGCACGTCATTAACGAAGCCGCTCATTAGTCGCGATAATAACCGGCCTCGCTTGAAACAATGAAAATCATTCAGTCCGTTCATAAAAGTCGCCATCGAGAACATTTAAACTCGTCGGTAATTTTAATATTAACACAGTAGACGTATAAGCTGAGATTTTCTCAAAATTTCTAAAAATATTTTTGCAATTAACACTCATCTCTTTATCACTCATCTCGCGCGAAAAACTTTTCAGAACTTTCTCAAAAATCTCTACGTACTAACTGAGATATGTCACTATATATATAAAGAAATGCTTAAATTCGCTGCGCGGGAACGCGAATTACTAGAGGAATTCCTCTCAGAGGTCCCTGGGCTCACGAAGCTCGCGAGAAAGCTCGCTAGACGCAGGAAAGCTCGCGGGAAGCGCACGGGATCACCGTACAGTCGCGTAGAAAACAGACAGGCAAAACGCGCGCGCGGCTCCGGGTAATAACTTAATTTAAACTAAACTACAGTTTAATAATTCTCCCGGCCGAGTCGGCCGTGGAAGATGCGCCGGCAACCGGCAATTTCAGAGCCGCCGTTAACTGCCGGTCGTTAGTCCCTTTTCAAAACTCCTCTCTTTCTTCCTCCCCGTTCCTGCACTCTCTCCCGCGCTGCCTTTGCCCTCCCCCAGCTTCTCTGCTACCTTCCCCTTGTCCTCACCCTCTTCGCTCTTCGCACCCTCGCGCGGCCTGAGCTACCAACGCTTGGTCACGAGCTAATTTTCGAGCGTGGCTTGCGTGTCGTGAATATCGCCACGGGCCCTCAGAAATACTCCGCACGGCGCGGCGCGACCGACAAATTGAATCGTCCTCGTCTTTCGGCCGCCGGGCATCGCTTGCTGAAATACTGGATCCTCTATATAATTCACCGATCTCCGCCGATAGACTTTCGCAAAGGTACGAAGTTATAAGTTTGATAATAATCCTAAAGTGACAATATTTTATTTTTTCGCAGTTACGTTTACATTAAATTCTACATCTATCACTGAAAATATTGAATCTCTATTTTTGGATTGACTGTAGCCAATCAGTAATATTCTGTTTACTATAGCCAGGTATATTACAATTGAATATAACATAATTTATAATCTGGTTTCTCTAGTTATAGTACGTTATATTTTTTAATTGCCCCTTTAAATTATTGTATAATTATATTATAAATTAATGGATATTAAAAATTTAAAAAAAAATTATGAGAATTTGATTTGTAAATTTTGAAGTTTATATTTTTACTAATTTATGAAAAGTTGCGTAGAGCTTACATACACATATATATATATATATATATATAATTTATTATTTTACATTACTTATATACAGGGTGGACCATTTAAAGCATGACGAATTTTTATCTCAGAAACAAAACACTACAGAACAAAAGCGTTTAGAAAAGTTATTTGGTTTCAAGGGGGACATAAGATAATATTTTTAATTCATTTTAACGTTTTCAAAGTTATTTGAAGGTCAACTTTGATTTCTTAAACGATTTGTTTTTATCACGCAGTATTATTTTGTGTAGAAAAGAAAATAACTTTTGTAGGAATACTTTTTTTTATCCGGAGCTTATTTTCGAAGATATTTAACAAAATGATATATCACTCGTTCTTACCCAGAATCAACGATGTAGACGTGATAGGCTTTGATCTCTTTTGTTTTGGTTTTGTTTTATTTTTTTATTTTTTATTTTTTTTGTTTTTTTGTTTTTTTTTTGTTTTTTAGAGTATTTAAAGAAGATGCTCAAAGTGATGTTTGGCTGGTCTGTCATTCGTTAAATAGATCCGCCTTATACGGGCACTGAAACTTAGTTTTCAAGTTTAGTCTTCCAATTTGTTTTGCACAGATTTTTTCTCGTTAATACTTTCGATATTGCTTTGATTATTCTTCGAATCCTCCTTTATTGAGACTGAGACACTCTCAGACTCTTAAGTTATTTCTTATCCTTATACATAGAAATTCCAATTGTCCTCCTTGAAACCAAATAACTTTTGTTTAAACGCTTTTGTTCTGTAGTGCTTTGTTTCTGAGATAAAAATTCATCACACTTTAAATGGTCCATCCTGTATATATATACGAGGGTGGTTTGAAAAGTCCGCAGAAATGAAAACTACTTAATTTTTCGGGATAATCTTTTTTATTTTTCAATATAGTCTCCTTTTAGACTTATACACTTCGTCCAACGCTCCAGTTTGTTGATCCTTTCCGAATAATATGATTGATCCAACTGTGCAAAATAGGCATTCGTTTCCGCAATCACCTCTTCCGTTTGAATGAAATCTCCTTCCCGCTAGTCATTTCTTCGCATTGGAGAATAAGTAATAATCCGAGGGAGCCAAATCTGGAGAATAGGGGAGATGCGGAACGAGTTGGAACCGTAATTCCATCAATTTTGCGGCCACAATTCCGAAAGAGTGAGCTGGTGCGTTGTCGTGATGGAAAAGGACTTCCTTATGGTTCAATCGTGGACGTTTTCTTGCAGCTCGGTTTTCAAATGGTCCAATAACAATGAATAATATTCACCTGTAACAGTTTTACCCTTTTAAATATAGTCGATGAATATGATTCCTTGCGAATCCCAAAAGACAATCGCCATAATCTTCTCGACCGGAGGAATGATGTTCGCTTTCTTTGCAGATTCCCCGCTGGCAATCCATTGTTTAGACTGTTCTTTGGTCTCAGGCATGTAGTAGTATGTCCATGTTTCGTCCACAGTGACGAAACGACGCCTAAAGTCCTGTAAATTTCCGCCGGAACAGCTGCAAACATTTCTTGGAACACTTCACACGATTTCGTTTTTGATCAATTGTGAGCAATCGCGGCACCCATCTTGCAGATAACTTTTTCATACCCAAATGTTGATGCAAAATATTATGTACACTCGAGATGCCCACAGCACTAGCAATCTCATGCACCTTGATTCTTCTATCATCCATTATCATATTATGGATTTTATCAATGATTTCTAAAGTAATAGCTTCAACAGAGCGTCCAGAACATTCAGCGTCACTTGTGCTCATATGGCCATTCCGAAACGTTTGAAACGATTTATAAACTATTCTAATCAAAGGTGCAGATTCATCATAATATTTATCAAGCTTTTTTTTAGTCTACTGAGGCGATTTGCCTTTCATAAAATAATGCTTGATCACGAAATTCTCTTTCATCCATTTTTTAGAAATTACTCGACTTCCTCGATTTAGACGAACGCCAAGTACAGAGAAATAGATCAATCTGGTTGAAACTTGGTGTATGTTTTTCCACGAGATGCTACTAACTGAAAATAACCTCGATACACCAGTGATGTTATCTTTCTGACTTTGCACGGACTTTTTGAACTGCCCTCGTATATATATATATATATATATATTAGATTCTTTTATTATTCAGAAGATAGATAGATATATTTTTTCTATTTGCTTTATAAAATGATAACAAATAGAATTACATAATTCAGCTCATAAAAACAATAATTAGAGAGTTAAATGCTTGTGCACTTAGATTTGGATTTTCATGATCTTTCTATCTTATAATCTTTAGTATTGTCGTTACACGTCCGCGAAGAATCACATGATTATAAGTTAACCAAGCAGCCATAGCGTTTACGAAGCATCGTGTCTGCGAAATTTCTTATCGTCAATTTTTTCTGCGACCAGAAAGAGAGAGAGGGGGGGGGGGGAGAGAGAGAGAGAGAGAGAGAGAGAGAGAGAGAAGGGAAACATTAATTAAATAGTTTGAGTTATGATGGAGAATAGGTGGGGTGCGGCGGGGCAGTGGACGCATATAGTGGGAAGATACGGCTGACAGACTATAAATACGTCATATTTATATGCCCCGCTAATTGTCTTTAACGATAAGAATCTTCCTTTTATTACTTTCTGAGTTACTTTGCCAATTTCGCTTCCTAGCCCCAAATTGGCTTGTTTCAATGTCTTATAAATGCGATTTCTACAAATTACTAAAACGAACTTCGGTTCGACTCTTATTTTGGATAAGTCTTACTTTATAAATATATGTAAAGCGTTATTATTATTTAAAGAAATTCACAAAAGAAAGAAAAAAGAAATTATAGTAGAAGCTGCATTACCTTGACAAATTAACGCTAAGTACAATCATAATAACAATGTCAAGATGTATGTACATTGAAGAGAATAGATTATTGCCTAATTTAATAAACATTTAAACAAGCTTTTTATGTCTTTATGGTAAAAGTAATTTTTATATTGTTCAAAGTTTCTTTATTTAAGTATTATAACACATTGTTCACATTTCACATTTTTTTAAGTATACAACGGCTTAAATTTGAGAGATTTTTCAAATCCCTGAAATGTCATGACAAGTGAGCGGATTGTTTGCCGTAAATTAAGACGCTAGTGCGAGATTGCGCATAATTATGAGGAAAGGGGAGTATTTATCAACCGGCGTATTTTTCATCACGGCGACCTGCCGCGACAAAAATAAACGAACATCGGCGGATTATGGCGTATCGATGAGATATCTCATCAAGAATTATTTCAAATAAATTATCTCCGTTATTAGTCCGTTGTACATTAGCCACAATGCTCTTTACCTCAGCGATCTCATTCTTTGGAATTAACCCTTCTCACAACACCACGTGGCCCTCTTAATGTCTTTACTCGGGCAACATAAACAGTCAGATGATTTGTGAAGCGATCTCCACCAAGGTGGAGAAACAAGGTAGCTAAACAGCACGATGTAATGCGAATTCGTTTAATGTTTCTTCAGTAATTTACTAACGCCAATGGCTTGCGACAGATTGTCGTATTTTCAATACATAAGCACAAGTAATATCATTATTGATGTCGCTTTTGTTCTGCAGAATGTATTGAATGAATTGTAGTGCAGAATGAAATTTGTTTTTAAAATGGAGACACCAAGAAGTAAGGCTTATTATTTATGATAATAATATATCTCGCGTGATATGAATCATTTATTAACTATCAACAATGTCGTTCATTGAAGAAAATTAAATTACATTTAAGTCAACTTAATTTAAATAGAATTTAAATAGAAATAAGGTAACAAAGTGTCACAAAAGTAAGGTTTTAGATATTTCTCTTATACACTGAAGATTTTATACAAAAATTCTGAGATTTTGGAACTCTTGTTGTTTTGTACGAATATATATATATATATATATATATATATATATATCGTGATGAACCGAGTACGTATGTTTTCAACTGTAATTTCGGAATTTGGTAGTCGATGAACTCGGAAGCTTCCATCCTCAATTAGGGAAACGAGACGCTGTAAAAAATACCCTTCGGCGAATTTGAATTTATCGTGCGAGGCACGCCTACATCTACATCGGATAATACAACCGCGAGACTGCCGTTTGCATTCGATTAATCGATGGCACCGCGTGATAAATCCACATTTTTACGAGCGCGGACTCTCTCGCGTACGCCCAAAGAAAATTAACATTTTCAGCAGCTCGCTACATTCTATTACTCGCTACTGTCCGCCGTCGGAATTAATGGCGACCTCTAACGAGTCATAAGTGATAATCGAAGGTCGCTAAGTCGCTCTATCGTGTTCGAGACTCCGATGCCGTTGTGCTCGTTGTTTTTGGAATCTGTCCGTTGCAATCTCGCAAAGCTTGAGCTGGGAATAACATTTTTATTTTCGCGAGCGTTCACTCATCTGCAAAGTTATATGTTCATTGGTGCTTCTATATCCACTTACATCTTCTACATCTCTTGACTGAAACTGAAAAAAATGGGTGTTAATTTTGAAAAGAACATGTACGTCTTCAAGATTTATGATATTTTTCATTTATTTTTTTGTTGTACATATATAATTACACGTCTTTTAATGATAATACGGATATAAATATATGTATAATATTATTTATATCGCTTATTTACTACAACGATATAACTGAGAAATAAATAATAAATAATTCTCCAGGAAATGAATTTTTAATCATTAAAATTTTGTATCATTATTCTTAAATGAGATTTTATGTATAATAATTGATTACAGAGAAACAAAAATATTATTATAGTATTCTTACAATAAGGTCATAACAGACGGCGGGTCTTAGTGTTGAATAATTTTTCTTTCGTTTTCTTATATATATAATTTTATATATATTTTACACACACACACACACACACACACACACACACACACACACACACACACACACACACACACACACACACACACACACACACACACACACATATATATGAATATATATATAAATTCAAGGCAAATACTTTATATCGCAAATCATGTGTCGTTATAATTATCGAACTTGCAACATAGCCCGCTCAAAGCAATAGATTTATTCTCTTATTAATAAATTGATAATCAATTTTGAAAATCGATTAAACTACTCAACGAAATTCTTATTGCGAAAAGTATCATTCCAGCCAGGAATCAAATCTGGATCACTAACTTTCTGTGCAAGTGTCTTAACCATTCAACTACTGAAGTTTGTGATAATATTTATCGCAACAACAGATAAATAATGAGAAAGAACGCTTGCCAACGCTAAAAGTATTATTAAGTCTTCATTCAGTATATTGAATTTTCAACTATTATAAATATAAATCCTTAATAGCAGTTTTTTTTTATCTTTGATATTCTTGATGCAAAATTCTTTTTTCAGTTAAGAATTGTAAATGTTTGATTATATTGCTCTACTAATAATAAAAATAAGAACTCCAAATAAGAACTGGTTCTTTCTTTACAAACAATTTACAAGTGACAATTTTTGAGTTATGTCATGGTGAAGTAAAATAAAATAATGAGTGATATAATCTCTTGAAATGAAAAACTTTATTTTTAAACTATATAAATTTATTTTAGAAAAAATTTATTTAAGATTAGTTTTCAAACTCTGTTGAATTCTACAAAACGTGGAATTATATGTATAAAATTATCTGATTATAATTTTCAGATGAACATCAACTGGCTAAGTTGATGTAAATAAATGCATATTATAATCACGTCTTTACATCCTGAAATACAAAACATCTAATAAATTTTATTTAAATTTTATTATTCGTCAGTGATAATGTACGGTGTCGATCGGTCATTTAAAACAATCGGCTTGCCAGTCGGGATCTCACGCAACGACGGGGATATAATATCGCCTGGCAAATGACACGCTACGGGGGTAACAATCCGTGGCTAGTAGTGTAAGTAAGTTAACGTGCCGAAGTCCGGCACGCAATTTCTCCCTTTTAAGCCAGACGCAATCGGCCGCGCGAGAACGCCCGTAATGCGCACGCGGAATATTGTACAATATTGACTTTCATCGTTTATATCGTATCTCTGTTCATGCATTGCATTAATAATAATTGGAATAGATTGTCGTGAAGCGCGTTGCTCACGTTGATAATTTACCTACGAATCGAGATAATTAAATATGATGCACTCTAAGACCTTTTTCTTTCTACGATTTTCTTGATCGTGATACTCTCGTGATTCCAAGTCAGTTCCTAATTAGTAGGAGAATTTACAATGACGGTTCGCAAATAACCGGAGCAACTGCGAAGAAACGCGACGGCTAATCAAAATATTATTGCAAATTATTGAGTTTTAAAGGTAAAGAAATGCGTATGACGTGAACTCTTCTCGCGTAAACATTGGACTTTCCGCGCCACCACAGCTCCGATCTAAGGCAATTTTAGTTTCGAAAAATTGTCGGAGAGCTGCACCGCGTATTTTTTTTCCCGCCATCACATAATTTTTCTAATTGACACGTTAAATAAACACGACGAGTAATTAGTTTGCAAGCGGCGGGAGGGAGGGAGGAGGATGCCGGAATAAAAAGGTGCCGCTCCGCGAAATAAATACAAACTCGCAATTACATCTCGCGTCGCAGAAACAAGTTCAGGACTTGTGGACGCGTGGGATTTAAATGCGAGTATTTATTACCGGCTGGTTAAATTCCCAGTATTTACCGGGAATTAAGAGATACGCGGGCCGGCATAGCCATATATTTCCCGCTTGTCGCCACACGTATGCGCGCGTGTTTCAGTGCCATTTGCTCTCCCAATTCCGAGTTTTTCGACACCTTGGAAAAGACCTATCAAGCGGAACGATCGCGTCTAATCGTATTTATCATTAGATCTTGCTTGCAAATTGAATGGCTAACTATTCATAAATTAATTATGGCAATCAGAGTAGCTTTTCGACGCGGAGCTTTAACTCTTTCTCGAAATTGCTTCGTAATGTGCTCAAGATAAGCTACCTTCGTATCTTTATAATAATAATAATAGTAATAATAGCAATAATGGGACAATTATGCAAAATAGTGTTGATGAAAATACCACCCTTTTTCAATTGAATTTAAAAATGTTTTAAACGAGTTGATTGAAATTGTAAAATTGAAATCCCGAATTCCTGAATACAATTTTCAAGTGATGATTAAAGAATATACTTTTGATGAATTATATCTAGGATTATCGAAACAGTTTTGTTTATGCGTAAAAAAAGTCCGCGACAATGTTTTGCGCTTTTGCGTTACAAAGGTAATTCTATCTTGTTGATGAGAATTGATCCAATCGATAGATTATAGAGCCTATATAAAGTCTTCGGGACGGCACTTCCGATCGTCCCTTCCCATTGAGTTAATCAGCCAGTCAGCCAACCAGGGCTCACCGGCCTCTTGATGCCAGTTATACGCGACCAAGGATCGCACACGCGAAGGTATTAATATATAATTAACTGGCCTGGTTGTAGATCGTATCAGAAAAGCCACCTTATCGGCTGGCTGATACGCTGGCTACCCATATTATGCGAAGAATCTTTTACGTAGCTCGTTCGATAGCCTCCTCCTTCCTCCTCCTTCCTTCGATAGTCTCCTCCTCGTCTTCGTCCTTTTCTTCGTGTTAGTAGCCTGCCATCGCTACTCACACATTGTTCCGATCATGTATTCCTCGATCGTGTCATGGTTTCGTCGGATCGGCGGCTTTTATAATTTCATTTTATTGCGATCCATGCGATCCAAAGAAGTGTGTCCGCGATGATATAGATATCTAAAAGATCTGATCTGATAACAGAATCCGAGCGACCAGCGTCAAAACTGGCATCGTCTTTTTGAGAATAACAATTCCAGACAGTTAAATCTTATTGTTGATGCGGATAAAAATAAAGGAATTAGTGGTCAAACGTCATCGGACGTCGTCCGCTTCAATTTATGTCTGCATTGATTATATTTGATCACGCGTATAATTAAATACGCATTACGTAACAGCGAAGGCTCTCCGGAAAGCGTCTTCGATCCTTTTCGGCTTCACCCAACGTTCACCCATCTTAATTAGGTCCTCGCTCTTCGAACATCGCATAATCAAGATGATCATTTGCATAGATTTACAAAACAGGATTTAATATTTTAGACTCTTGCCGCAGCATTAATACATAATTGTGTCACGTTATAATTAAGTGAGTTAAGATAAACGAGAGAAATATCGTGTCTTTTTTTGTAAATATTCAAAGAATTCGGAAATAAAAATTAAATAAAATATAGAACAAACGTTTGGCTTTGTATTCCAATTCATTGAAATTGTTGAATGAATTTGTTAGAAAGTTGTTCCAAATAAATATTTTACAAAATCTGTCATCAAAATTAGTTTTGAAACACATTTACATCTTTTGTTACGTTTTTTTCCTTTAAATATGAATAATGTAACATGAATAATAAAAGTAAAATATGAGAGTTATTGCTTATTAATAAACTAAATTCTGAAATCTTCGCACTATATAAATTAAATATATATTCACTGTTATTTATAGATGTTTGTGTCATATATCAAAACATTTGACAAAAGTTTAAAAGTTTCGTAGATTATTCTATTACTTTTTTTAGTGTTTGTATGTAAGAGCACAATTTTTCGGATAATTGGGAAATTGTGTAACTTTTACATTCATATTAATTCTTATAAAAAAAAAAAAAACAATACTAAATATTAGAACCAAATGAACGGATTTTATTTTTGAATTATTAATTTGATAAAATCTATTATTTTCAATACTTTACGTAGTAGCTCAAAATCTTTCTATACATTTTTCTATTCATTTTTTTTTACAGTTGATTTCAAGATTTATACTAAAACTTTTTGTTACTTAAGAAAAATGTTAATCACAAATATATTTTTTTCATGAAAATATTAAAATTGTGTTATTTTGTTTATGCTTTAACTTTTTTATAACCAAACTTTATTTATTTAATGTTCTAAATAATAAATAAATATAATATAAATATAAATATAAAAGATACTTTTTTAAATTTCGACATCTTTTGCTATGATTATATAGCTAATAAATTTTGAAAGGATAAAGACTTGGACAATTTTTTAGCAAATATTGCATAGATATTCAATAGATTTTCTTAGATCAGCTCAGATTGTTCAGATGTCAATTTCATGAAACATCTTACAGAATTCGAAGAATTCAAATAGTTTCGAATGGCTCTGCGATTATCTTCGAATCCCAAAATATATTATGGCGAAGAGATATTGAAAGAACTGGTTTTTTAATTTGGTAAACGCTTTATTATACCAACGAACCAACTGAGATATAATCCCTAATAATTAATTCGATGACGATGCGCAACTGTCGATTACAGTAAACTTTTCGCGGATACAAATGGACTTTAAGATCTCGAATCTCTCCAAGCATTAATATAAATATAATTGCTATGTCTCTTAATGAACTGAGTACTCCATATAGTTAAAAGTAAATTTGAATGAATTTCGTCTTCGTTAGTAGTAACAGGACACGTATCTTCATTTATTATCCCCATAGAATAATGGCCAAGATTAGCCAAAATAGTTGATGTCGTATTATTATGTTTTTAACTATCAGTGTGTTTGTTGATTATTAAAGATTATATTAAAAGATTATATTAAAAAAAATAGAACGAGTAGAATATATTTCGAGAATTTAAGTGATCCACGTAATGAATGTCGGTCAAGAACATTCTTGGCTTATATGTCCTAGAAATGTGTATTCCAAAATTTACTCTTTGCTTCTTCCTCTTCGTTATTTCTACAGTGATTGCGAAACAACGACCCTTTCCGTCTTTCAGATATTCCGTGGATCTTCATTTCGCACCTCGCGAGTCAGATATGATGTTAGCAGCCGTTCTTGAAGCAAGTCGAAAGCCTCCTTTCCCTCTTCTCGGCTCTGCGGGTCGAGGGAAGGAGGGGAATGTAAAACCGGGCGTCTGGAGGATTGATGGCGTCTAGATGCAAATGCAGTCAGTCTGGCACGCAAGCAACGTATCCACCTACCGACGCCTTATGCCAGTTAACGCCTTACAGCTTAATAATCTTGTTCTCTCTCCTTCTCCCCCTCTCTCTCTCTCTCTCTCTCTCTCTCTTTCTTCGCCGTCCGTGTCCTTTATCACTGGCGTACTCGCGCGCCAGACTAAATTACTTTATTAACCCCTTTTTCCCGGGATCGTTCCCAACCCTCCAGATCTCAGAGAACTAAAACGACCGATCGGTCCTGGCGCAGAAATGATCCTGCAGTTTGTTAAACGTCGGTGTCATTAAGTTCGTATTAACATTTCAAGAGGTCACTTAATAAATAATTTATATACCGACAATGTAAAAAAAAAATTAATTCCCGTCTACTCAGCTGTGCACTTGTAAATGAAATTTGTATATTTAATATCTTCCTCCCTGTGAAATGTCATATCTTGTGTTCATTAAAGATGAAATAATTAAAGGCTATTAATGTGTAATTATATACTAAATTGGCCAGGATATGGACAATGTATTATAATTCATTTATAATCCAAATTATAAGCCATTTATAATCCAAATTATAATCCATTTAATTTTCTACTTGTCCTCGTATTTATTACTAAATTTTGTCCATTTTGTGACTCTCGGTGGATTTTTAACAGTTAGACATCCAATAGAGAAGAATTTGGGACACGCGCAAATGGTTGAGTATTTGGTGTTCGCGTGTTATCCCCGTTCTCTAGCAGGGTTAATCACACTTTAAAGTGGCGAGATGTGGGCGCGAAGTTCGGCTGACCCGAAATGGATAACGTCGGCGTGTATCCTCCTCACCTGGAAACTGGTGTTGCTTGTCAGGTAGTAGGTGGTGGTCTCCCGGGTGCCAGGATGTCGTTCCTAACGCTAATGACGTCGTTGACTCTCACTTAACAAGAGACTATCCTCTAAATGGGGGCTTGCGCCCTGGAAGCGGCCCGGCGGCGCTCACCAAGCTGGTGATTACGAAACTCGGATTCACTTCTGAATTGCATTCGTCGCGTAAGTGCCGTGTATGAGACCTCGCTTTGCGTTCGCGACAGTTACACTATCCTAGCGTTATTCCGTCGTGACAATAAATGATCGAAGGTATAATCAATTTTAATCGCTAATAAAAATGGCTGATAAAAATTGTGGAAATACGCAAATATCACAAAAAAAAAAAAACAATGAGTGTTGAATCATCATCAAAAAATCCCTATTGTTCCAATTAATCTGAAAAGTAGATCAGAAAGATGCTTGAAAGAGACAAAAGGAGGAATGGTTGTTCATTTTGCAACGTATTTTCCACAATATTAAAATTGACGCGCCATTCGTTTATACCTATTATATTTGTACCGATGTTTACGCTACATGTTTATATTTTACGTCACGCAATGCGACGTAACATTGCGATACAACGCAATGAAACGCACGCGAGTTTGTCGGCCATTCGCGCCGGCATAGCACAAGGCCACGATGGCACATAATGCGCAAAGGTGTTACCCGGGATGGTCCAGGTGTAATTTCAATTTAATTGCACGTTATTTCGGTCGTGCGTACGCGTATACGCGTGTAGGGTAAGACGATGCCTTATTAAACGCCTCGGGTTATACGCCGTCCCGCATTTTGCCGCTATGCTGACGAACTCACTCGTTTCGCCTCGCCTAGCTTGCATGTTCTTGCCGTGCAAGAGGCCGTGAAAGAGGATCGTGGAAGACCGGGGAGGGTAGGGCACTCGAATGTTCCTCCTAGAGATTTCAATCTTCTTATAGTCTTGGGGGCATATCGAGATTAATTTGGAATTTTTTCTTTTTAGGATTTCGTTAACTTCATCGATATCTGAATTCTTGTGATGTTCGAACGCGAACTTAAACAACGCTGTATGCAGTGCATTCACGACCAATACAGTGAATAGCAAACCGATCGAGATATCCTTGAAAATATTATTGTTAATAATTAGTTAGTATTTTTAATAATACAATACGGTAAATATACAATAGATATGAGATTGGAATGTTAAAATGGAGAGATATGAGATAGAGATAGCATGACTGTAATCTGCAAAGTCCACTTTCTGAAGAAGCATACTCTGAACTCATAATTGAAGTAATCTTACAAACGAGATAGGTTGTATTAATTATTGCTTAAGATCCATTTTCGCTCTCGATCCTTCAATCGTTGCTCCGATCAAATTCTTCCGGTAAAGGATTTTCGCCCTTCGCGACGGCCAGCGAAGAACCAGTTCCTCCGATATCCGATATACACACACATGCGCACACGCGCACCCCCTCTCCACAGTTTCTCTCTCTCTCTCTCTCTCCCCCCCCCTTTCTCTTTCTTTCTGTCGTCTTTCATCTCTCCTGCATTTCTCTCGCTCATTTTCCCGGCGAGTAAGACGTCCGCATAAAGGAGAGTTGCCACGAAGGGTCGCGTGCGTCGTTAGAGGCCAGTAACGTATCATCACGCGATTATACCGCGCTAAAAACGTGCCACGTCAACGCGTATTAAACGCACACAGCCGCGAGCGGTTGCACACCGACGAGAAATCATATATAAAAACGCCTCGTTTGCCAGCAAATTGATTGCGGCCCCGACGGTCCAGAATTTCGCGCGAGATCTTCATCGACCATGCCGGATGATGATGTTCTTCGTCATTGGTCTTCGTGCTAGCCTCACCTCGAGAAAGGAAATTTTTTAGTCTTGTTGATCCACCAGATCTCATGGGACGTTTTTTTTATTAAACTTTTCGTCAAAGTCTTCCCATTATCAGATAAAGATTTGTCGAAAAAACTACAGTTTTAGGATCTATCTAAGATTGAACCACACTATAGTAAAATATTAAAAGATTATTAAGTTCCAACAGAAAAATGATCGATATTTGAACTTTTATAATTTTATGAACAAAAATATCATAACAACAATCTTTTTAGGATCATTTCAAAGAATGGAACTGTATTTTCATCTGTATAGATTTTCCATACACATTTATAGATATATCATGTCCAACATGTTATGCAATCTTTCTATGATATATCTTGATCGGTGTTACACTTAATGCTTTTGGGAAAAACTGTTCAAAATACAATAGAATGGCGAAAAAATTGACACATTTTTTAATAAGCTGTTTTAAGAAAAAGGTTTTCAAATTCAAATTTGAATTATAATAAAAATTTTTGCAATTTCATAGAAACATTTATAGAATTTTCGATTTAAATCTCTTTTGAATTTTTTATCTCGTTTTCTAGTATCAAAGCAATTTAGTGGCCCTTTTATTATTGAGTGCATTTAATTTTATTATTGAGTGCATTTGTAATAAGGGTCAAGAATAATGAAAAATTGAGATAATCAGATAAAGTTCATTTTCTCGTAAATGTAATTTACGGAGTATTTAGAATTAATATACAATTGGATTAATATACAATTAATATACAATTGGAAATATTTAAATTATTTTTATTTTAAATCATTTTATTGTAAATCGATGGGAAATTTCAATTAGTACAAAATCTAAACTTACATATCTATTTTTTTCTTAAATTAAATGGTTTATATGAACTTGATAGAACGTTCAAGTATTTTAAAACCGATTGCATGTAATAATTTATGCAATGTATTGAACAGATATACAAGAAATATTTATTTACATATTCTATATAATATTAATTTGATCAACAATGTATCGATACTATTGGAAGAATACTCCTATATTACGCGTTTTAATTTGGATTATCAGTTTAATTACATAGGACATAAATCGCTAGTATTGTAAATCGTTAAACGACTGAACACTTTATTAGCTGTTGAGTAGAGTATTCAAAACACGTTTTAAAAAGCAACAAGATTGCGACATTGAAAGTAAAAGAATGGATAGACCGCGGCGTAAACAGAGTGGAACGTTCGAGAAAACGGCGGCTAATTGGATCATTATCATTGAAATCGCAGACAAGAATCGTGTTTGAGGAAGTGTATGTCACTTATTAAAACGTCGGTCAGAGAGAGAAGACCAGACCCGTCGTTAACGTATTTATTGCATTTAATAATGAAAGACTAGCCTAATATGTGAGAAAAAAGCCTAAATGTGAGAAATATCAAGCATGTTAGGCTAAACGAATACACTTCTTGTGGAATTATTTCTTCATTAAGCGAATGATTAATTCTCAAAAAGAATACGTGATTTTTATTACTTTGATTTTAAACATCTGATATTTCAATACGTTCAAATTTAACAATTTTAAAAAGATCGATACAACAGTGATATAAATCGCTTGTTTAATAATTTGAGAAACTTAAAATTAATGTTTAGTTTGAAAAAATTAAATTTGCGCTGTGAGATAGAATTTTTTAATTACTATTTATACTCTGATTATGAATAGCATTGAGTTTAATTTATGCTAATAGTGAACTGTCGAGCTGAAACTAGATAAATTTAATTATTACAAGATATCGATTTTGTAATGATCAAATATAACTTTCTTACTAATTTTTACTAATTCTTTTTAATATTTTTTTCTTAGACAAAATGTAGAAATGATAAATTATATTTGCACACATTATAACAATAAGAGAAATAGAGAATGCAGATCAAATATATACATACATAAATATGACAGAATTTAAAGAATACTGATTGCACTGATATGAAGTAAGTTATATTATATTGTATTAAGATAATCATGTAAAATATAACGAAAAAGAATAATATGAAATATAATAAAAATTAAATTTAAAAAATCAGTTTTAAAAGAACAAAATATTCTAAGAGAACATACAAAGTTTTGAGATCTGACCTAAATTTCAAATATAATTGACATTACTGAGAAAGCAGAAAAACATGGTGACAACATGGAATCTTTTTATCGTTATTATGTATAGCGATCTGCACAAAGATATTCATGATTTGCATTTTTATGAAGAAATAAAGGAAAAAAGATTTTTACGAAAAGCAGGAATTTAAACGAAGAATAAAATTTTCGATGTATTTTAATTTATTTTTTAATTTATTTATTTTAGATTTCTAGATCTAAAAGATCAAATTTTTTCTCATCATAATAATATTAAAAATTAAGATATTAAATGCAAAATCTTAAAATAATCAATAATCTTTTATAAATTATTTTTTATTTTAGAAGATTGATTTCAAGTTTATTAAAAGTAATTTAAGCGGCACGTGATTGATGCAAATAATAATTTCCTCAAAAAGTTGTTTAATCAACAATAATAAGCAATTTTACAGATCTTTAGAATTATATGCGTAATTCTATTTAATATCTTAACTTGATTTGTCGTTAACTTTTATGAGAAGCGTTTTACGAGATAGCGTAATTGTATTGTATTGCGTGTGTAGCGCAATTGTTAGCTTATACATATGTAACCTCCGAATTAAATAGCATAGATTGATTTTTTTTATCGCACGACGAATGTTGTAAATCGGCCTCGGCGCAATCACGTGGATAGCTCGCACGTTTTCTTTTTCGCTCTTGACGTTCGCACGATTCGGTCGATATGTATATGTATTTACGCGGCTGCACTCGAGGCCGCTTGTAGTTTCGACCAGCCGGGCACAGGAGATTATTATCGGGCGCAGTTATCAAACTTGATAGATGATAGCGGGCGGTGCGCTAAATAATTTATGAGGGAACGAGTTAAACAATTTTCACGTCCGGTTTGATCGCGTCCGGATCCATCGTCTTAATCTATTTTCGTTTGCGTTTGCCTCGCAGCAGAATTGTGCATTTCCTTCTTAACGAGGGAGGGAAGCGGCTGTCTCTCGGCATAATGCACTTGACGCATAATGAACCTGACACGATGATAATGAGTCGACTAATTTCGTGATATGAGCGTGACGCGATGTGACTTCTCTCTCATTCTCTCCTTCTACGTAAGCCGGTTCTCCTTTTTCCACGTAATTATACGTAACTTGACGCAACGAGAAACGTCCGAAATTATGAATACGCGATACGCTATTATGCGCTTTTGTAAACAAAGTCAAGAATCAAGTTTCCAAAACAAAAGAAGAAAAAATAATCGCTGATATTATCGATACTCATGTTTCGCTGTCTGGCATTATTCGCTTCTCTCATCTCGCAACGCCGGAATCGCGTGTTACTCTAAATAATCGCCGCGTTCGATCGGGATTATTAATTATCGTCGCTTTATTTCATTATGAAATTTGGCGCAAGTGAGCGCGGTGATTGGGACCGGCATTGACACGATAAAGGTATTATCGTTCACGACGATTCTTCAACCTGCCATTGCGCCAGGGTGCTTATTACGGATTATAGATTATCAATAATGAGCGAGATTGGCAACGGCCTGCGGACAAATAGCATCTAATTATGCTGATTAATGCCCAACCCCGCGATTTTTCACTGCCTCTGGCCACTTCAACGACGAACGATCTTGAGCCGATTCGCAAAAACAGCGCCTATTACCCATTGATAGATCTTGCCATTGATAGCTCTTAATTGATCGGCTCTTTGAACGCTGATCGAAATAAAATGCGACGTGAATGACTCTTATTTCTCGATCTTGCATTTTACGTATGTTGACAGTTTTGACACTCCAGTTCGTGTATATTTTGCAACAAAAACGTTGTACTGTCTGGAACTTGATAATAAATTCGTAATAATAAATTATAACGTCTTAATTCTCATAGATTATGAAAGAAAACGTAGGATATTAAAAACTTTCTTTTGTTCGCACATAATCTTGCATATGATGTTCCATTCAATTTTATGCTCGCATTGGGATCGCACCGACGAAGTAAGATACGTACACATACGCGGTATCTTTTACAACCCTTTTACCCTTTTATCCTCTTTTACCCTTATGCGAACATAGTCAATATTGGGATATTGCGATCACAGAGTCGATTCCTCATACGATCGCGATCGCGCATTTACTTCCATCTCGTTTCGCGCGAGATCCAGATAAACCGGACGAGGGGAGAATTCTGGTATAGCTCGGGGTCAATCATAATTCACGATCTTTTATTCAATTCTGGCCATTAGCATGCATACACGCGGCGCGGAATCGCCGCGATTCTCGCTGGAGATATTGCCGCCGGGCGGGGATAGAGGATTGTCCTCGTAAAATCACCGAAATTCCATGTTTATTCAATACACAGGGACGCCGGGATGCCGCGGCCCAGCGCGGATGACTCTCTTATCTCGCGCGTGCCCAGATAAGATGGGAATGCGATTTTCGGTGCGGGCTTCCGTGCCGCGGATCACCCGCGGTTATTGCTCCTCGGATGGCCTCGCTGAGCCCGGAACCGACGCCATTTTAATCAATACCAAGGAGATTTTGCGCGATATCGGTGGGATTGGTCGAATCATTCTCTCTTCTGGTAAACGATAAATTAAAAACAGCCGCATATTTTTGACTGATGTTTTATTGCCGCTTATATTACGCGCCCTTCTTTTTCACGCACGTCTTACAAGCTCGTTTCGTTTCGTCATATATTTAATATTTGACACTCGATATTAATTTTCGTTTCAATTTCGTATATATTTTTATCGTCTGTGTAATTTATTTTTTATTTATTCTCTTTTTTTTGTTTTTTTTTTATTAAATTACATGTTTAAGGTCACTTTGCAAGGACTCGAGTCACTCGACGCCCGGCGAGATGTTTACCTTGCGTCGCGATTACAAATGGCGCGAAATTAAGATAAATTCACGATCGTTCGCCATCGACATCGTTCTCCATTTTCATGTCGCACGAACATAATAATTCCCATCGAAAGTATACAGTACTTAATTCGATATCGATATCGATCACGCGCGAGATAAGCTGCCGCAAATTATAACGTTCCGCTACCCGGATGCAACGATCTCACCAAACGATCATTCGTCAAACTTGAATCTTCGAAAAAAGGTTAAAGTATTACTCATACAGTATTATTCATAACCTTTTTTCATAATTAAGAATAACAAACGATATAACAAAAAAAACCTGTTTCTTTTCACATGAAATATATTATAATGCGGTAAACGTGGTAAAAATGGAGCTTAAAAAGAATCAAAATCGACAAATTGCGATCGATGACGTCAAGAGTATCGGGGTGAGACCTGCAAATTTTCAGCGAATTGCCGCGATTGAAAGATTAAGTTGAAAGAATAACTTTATGAGAGAGAATCAGGTATTGATTCGCACACACAAAAAGACTTCTCTCTCGAAAGTTTCTTCTTTTTATCTTTAAAATCTACCCCGGCGATATGTGTTCTCCGAGAGAGAAAGAGAGAGAGAGAGAGAGAGAGAGAGAGAGAGAGAGAGAGAGAGAGAGAGAGAGAGAGAGAGAGAGAGAGAGAGAGAGAGAGAGAGAGAGAGAGAGAGAGAGAGAGAGAGAGAGAGAGAGAGAGAGAGAGAGAGAGAGAGAGAGAGAGAGAGAGAGAGAGAGAGACTCTGGAATTACGTAGGTATGAACTCGCGTTAAGAATTATTACGTTGTTAGATTATGTCTAACAATGATGATTGCCGCTATAATCTCTCTCCGTTACTCGCGTCACGCTCGGCTTGACACCACCACGAACAAAAAGGACCGTACCGGCTTGTAAAGTGTGCGTGCGCGCGAATTCATCGATTTACATCGGCAAAGTGGCGAGCACGAAAGCGAGCGCTGGTGCAGCTGCTCGATCGGAGGAGAAGATTGAAGAGGAGTGCACACTTTACTACATGGTTAACTTCATTATCGGAACGCGCGCGTCGGCCGTTACAACTACGGGCCGCATTATTGCTCGGCGGTTAGCGTAACTACTGCATTTGTTTTCGCTGCGAGACATGCACTTACGCGATCCCGCCGTGCAGCAACAATAGCTCGCGCCGATTAAGTAATTGCGGGTGTTCGGCCTATGTCGCCGTTTTATCGTTTACTCTCGGCTCTTCTCTTTCCTAGACATGCGTTGGATCTTTAGATCTCCAATCGTCGAGGTATTGGATCCTAGAGACCTCTGCTCCTTCGAGCTCTTTCTTCGAGTTTTACAGCATTAGCAATCTGCAGCATTATCTTGATTGCTGCATGTGTTTAGCATTTGTGTCTTTCAAGCATCAAATCTCTTTAATGTCTCTGTTTATCAGGAATTGCGAGCAGTTTTTTGAATGTTTGTTAAATCTTATTTTTCAATTTTCCGAAAATTAAAAGATTTCAAGGAAATCTTGAAGTAGAGTTTAAATAATTTTCGGGATCTCAGATGTTTATGCAGAATTATATGCTTCTTAGCCTAGGCTTATTTCATCTCGAATATATGTTCTCTTTTTCAGGTTGCGACGGGGAGTCAGATGAGGGCGGCAACAAGAGACGAAGAAGCAGAACTAACTTCAACAGTTGGCAGTTGGAAGAATTGGAACGGGCCTTCTTGTCGAGTCATTATCCCGATGTCTTTATGCGAGAAGCTCTGGCTGTGAGACTCGAACTAAAAGAGAGCCGCGTGGCAGTAAGTTCCTTCTTCTGTCGTTATTTATTTGATATCTTGATATCACAAGGAACTTCATGATATGACTAAATTGCAGTTAACAGATATTAAAATAAAAAGAATAACATTAGCAACTATTAATTAAAAATAAAAAGTATTACAAGCACGTAAGTTAATAACGAAATCTTAGACTTTTCGATTAACCGCCACATTTCGACTATATATATATATATATATATATATATATATATATATATATATATATTCTAACTCAACGTAACCAATTCTATTCAATTCAATTGATTTACTTCGAAACGAAGCATAAAATTAATCAACTCCAATTGATTAAACTTTAACAAGATTTTCAATTTAGTTATAAAGCTACTTAGGTATGTACAATATCCCTACATCGAAACATTAGTAAAAGCATTAAAATTTCGTATTCCACTATTTTTTCTGCGTGTCTATTTAAAATAGGAATGAGGGGCAGGGGGGGGGTACGCGTACCACTTCTTACAATCAGTAGCAAATCTAAAATAGCATATGCTATCAGAAAAACAGCCAAAAATGGTATAGTAAGATAAATAACTGTACTCCATAAAAATCTATTTTTTATATTTGCATTTTCTGACTGCGTTTGTTTTGTTGCTCGCTACAAGCATTGGGTTGTGTTATATTTCATTATTGCCTTTGTCACAAAGACAATACTTTGTGACAAAGATTTTGAATAAGAAAGCATAAGTAGGATTACAGACTCTATTTTTGCTTAATTCTGTAGCAGACTACATCAAAGAATCAAATCTTCATAACGGCATGTCAGACAGAAAGGTTAGCCATTTCTGGCTTAAAAACTAAGCCATTCTTCAAACAGTTTGGAAATTATTTAATTTTTAAATTTATTTTGATTTTTATACAGAAAAATTGCGTATTACACACTAATACTGGAATAATATATCTAGGGCATATATATTTTGTTTTAAAATTATTAATTAGATATAATTAGTTGATATATATAATTAGTTTAAGTTATTCGATATCTGTAGTAATTTAAAATTTTTTATTAAATTATTAGTTTTTTATTTCTTATAAATTCGATGTAATAAATCGAGAATAACTCTGAATAGACATTATGTGATAAGTCTGTTAAAAATAACAGTATGGGAATTTATAGATCATCATTATCTTGAATTTTTATATATAAATTAAAAAAATTTTGTAATAATAATATAATAATAATATAATAATAATAATATAATAATAATAATCTTAATACTCTTAGAGAAATCAAATTTAATATTACTATTTAATACTAGTTAATATGATACTGGAAATTAATATTAAACAATTAAATAATAGTGCTTTTAATACTCAAAATAAGTAATTAATTACACTGGCCGATGTGGTTTCTGTTGTTTGAATAAAAGATACCTTCTCCGATATATTTTTTATGCGCTGAACATGAATCCAACAATTAAATTGCTCTATCACGTCAAGTTTATGAAAAAAGTGAATTAAATGTGTCACAATTGATATTTTTTTGATATATTTGTGATTTGATATATTTTTTCCTACTTTCGTTTACGCCATCTTAAACTGACAATTTTTATCTTTAAAATAGATTTTTTAACGCCGTACTTTTTTTTCATTGAGTAAATAATTATTTACTTATTGGGTGTTCAATCTTTTTAGTCAAGTAGATGTATCTTAAAGCTTTAAAATTATTTACAAATTTTTTACTTAATTTAAATTTGAAATTTTTTTACAACTGTTTAAATTGCAAAATTTATATTGCGAACAATATTTTTCTAAAATTTAATTAGCGCATTAATTTAAATTAGCGCAAATGGCAAATTTTTACCGATGACAAATTTTTGATCTGTCACATTTAATCTGCATTTAATTAATTTTGAAATCAGATTTTGAAAAATCTGATTTCAAATTCGGATTTTAATGATCTTAAAAACCTTGCAATTAAAATCATCACGCAGTTCTTAAAATTTTTTCTTTTAAAAACATTTGGCATAAAATGTTCTTCTTGGCTATTTGACTACGCAATTCGATGAAAAAACGTACAGCGTTAAAAAAATTTTGTTCTGTTGTTTTAAAGGTAAAAGTTGGCACTTTAAAATGTAAATGAAAGTAGAAAAAAATTTATTTTACTAGCAAAAAATCACAAATATCTCAAAAACCTGATGTGATAAAGCAATTTAATTGCCGGATTCGTGTTCAGTGCGCAAAAGTACATCGAAAAAGGTATCTTTTGTTCAAACAACAGAAAAAAAAGGTCTTAAAACGTCGGCCTGTTACTGTTTATCTTTTAATATTAAATTTCTATAAAGATAGATTATTAGACGCCTAAGATTTTGTTCGCCGAGATTGCCCATTATTACTATTTATTATTTCTTGATTTCAGAAAATAAGATGACTATTCCAATTGTAATGTATTAATAATAAATCACTTTTGTTTTTAATTTCTTTTATTAAGAACTTATTCATTAAATATATTTAAAGAGGTAAGTATTATATATCATTATTTACTATCATGCTATTTATTAGTAAGATATCACATCTTTTATTTAACTATAATATTGAAAAATACTTAAAAGCAAGATTGTTAATCGCAATATTTAACTTTCATTTTTTAAGTTTCAGAGTAATCTTCTAGAATTAGTAGTAAAAGTATTTCTTAAGTGGATAAATTTATATATATTTCTCTGCAAAACAAAAAAGATTTTTTAGTTTTATATTACATTTATATTTATTTAATATTAAAATAAAAAGATTATGAACGATTTATCACCGGGTCATTAATAGACATTTATTAAAATTTAAATAATTATATATAATACGACTAAAAATTATTATTTTTAATGACAAAATATGACAATTAAAAGTTAGAGTATGCAAAATGTATATTGACATTTTATATATTCTTTCTTTAACACATGAAACCATTATCAACTATTAGTCAATAATCAATAGTCAATAGTCTTAAATGATTTACAACTGGAACAGTTGTATTATTTATAGTTAAACAAACATTTTTGTCATTTATGAAGAAGTCTTAATTGTAATTATTTTTTTAATATTAAAACCTATATTATTTTGTTTAATTTAAACTTTAATTTTTTTAACTCAGATTTATTTATTTGATATTCTAAATATATGAAATTTTTGTTTTCAAAATTTTGATAACCTTTTTGTTATTGTTATACAGCCAGTATCTCTATCGAAAATTATAACGTTATTTTGGCATTTTTTGTTTATTATTTTTTCACTAAACAAAGTTCTAATTTTACTGAAAGGTCTGTAGTGTAAAAGAAACATGCGATTGAGCGCATAACGTACGAACATCGCGTGATTCCCTGATTATACATACGCAACGAAAGAAACGGACAAGAAATAAAGTGATAAAATAATGTCGAAATTGTTTGTAACGCGAGTATGATGCGAGGATAAAAACGAGTGACGAGATATGCAAATTGAGAAGATGCATCGATGTGGGAGGAGAGAACGGATGCATGCGGTGTCTAAGCGGATAAATATAAATATCCGCTTCAAGGATCTAAGGGTGACCGTGTGTCCGACCAGCCGTGAAATTGAGAATTCACCCTTCCCGCGGTCCTGTCGAAAGATTCGACTGGACTGCATTCGACGAACGCAAGCATAAGCTGTCCGAAATACCGGAAGAAGGTCAACCATGTCAAACAGATTTAATGCCAATTTCTTACCGGCGTTGCCTTAATGACACGCGCCCACGTTGCCTTGTTATGATAGATCTTTATGAGGATCTACTTTATAAACTATCATTTTTACATTAGATATTCTATGTTGTATCAAAATATGGCAAGTTAATAGAGTGTCTGTTAACAGAGTGTAAAATTTTTTAAGTAATGTACATCTACTATCAAAGCAAAGTTTTCTTTATGTTTAGACAAAGCTTTCAAGACTTTAAGATCTGACTGCACTAATATTATTTTGACTTTAACTAAGACTTAAAATTCTAAATTTGTTGTATCAAAGCAAAAGCAACATCTAAAATGATTTATTTTGCGCTTATCTTATTAAGATTAGGGCAAATTCAAGCATGTTTCGCAGGTTTCAGGCATTTTTGCTTTGGTGCAACAAGTTTAAAGTTTCAAGTCTTAAAGCTAAAATAACGTTGATGTAAAATAGGTCTAAACAATTTGTAATTTGCGTCAGATTGAAGAGTTTTATGCTTATAATTTTATATGTTGTATATTGTTATGTATCCGATTCTTTAAAAAATTTTTTATATTACACAATTCACAAGTTATATATAGATCCTATCCAACATTGATAAATCATCTAAAATAGGTGTAAATTCAAAATTTTCTTTCTTTACTTTTAATCTCAATTAGAATTTTTGCGTCTATTTTAATACTGAACAGTCAAATCTACGTCTTTTGATATTATTTAACACCTATAGCTGCTACTTAGAATCACAAAATTCTATTAAGTCACAAAATTCTATTAAGTCGAAAACTCCTTTTTTAAAGTTCAATTCATAAAAAATATATACAATTCCTTAAAATCTATAAATGTTTTAAAACTAAGATCAAAAAATAAAAGTGAAATTTGAACTTGGATCTATCAGAAAAAAAATTTTTAAGTAGATATTATATAAATAAATGAAGAAATGAATAAATGAAAAAAAGAAGAGTTGCGAGACCCTTGCGTAAATATCATTGAAGAACAATGGCGTACTATCGGCACCGGCATTATTTAAATAGACGATCGCTGAGCGGATAAATCTGTGTCGAGTTTGCACCCTCGAGTGGATCTTCGAAGGTAACGTACCAGATGGACTAACTACCCCCTGGAGACGGAGCTGAGGGGCAAAGGTCCGAGGCCGGAACCAACCCTCGGTTGTCTGTCGACCCTCGAAAATTTGATCTTGAAGTCACTTTAAATTCGTGTCTATCGCCTCGTCGATCTTTAATAGCCATAGACTGAATAAATCCGTGTAAATATGTCACGGAGCCGGACTAAATTCAAAATCGCATGATTTTTAAGCTTGAAATTGAAAATTTTCAATGTAGCAAATGTATATATTTAGAATGTATATTTTTAGAAAAAGATGGTTTTCTCGATGATATTCGCGAGTGCAAAATTCGACCACAGGCGCAGGTCGATAACGTCGATTGATCGTCGATCGCGTTTATCTGTTTGTTGCGATATTCCGAAGAGATGTGCCCGAAAGAGCACATACGTTCATGGGGGTTATCATACGTGGTGATCGATGTTATCTAATCTGAGAGCTATTCCCTGTCGTAGGGAAGTTTCTTCGAAAGGACGCATCGGCTGTATGACATCGTGTCACATTGTGTCACCACTCGACCGGGTTATCGTCTCCGCCATCTTCGTTCGGCAAAATCCGATTCGATCCTTCGTCCTGATCGAAAGAGAGGTTTGAGATATCTGTGGATTCTACTGAGGAGACTATTTCGACGATCAATATTTTACGATGCATAGGTGTTGCCGCGGGATGATCTCGCGTTATCGGCCGACGTCGCAGTTCCGATTTCGCGTGTGCGAAATTATATGCGCGAATCGTGACCGATGTCGCAATAATAAACATAACATCGAGAGCTACTCATGTTTTGATTTATCGTGGCTGAAGAAGAGCTCGCGAATGTGATCGCCATTATCAAGGTATAATTTGCATCTGACAGCGAATCACGGGCGGGTACCTATTGGTATCGGTACAACGGCGAGCTTGTAAAACTTTGGGCCATTTCCAATCATCTCCGCTAACCGTAACGCAATTATTCTACGATTTTATTACAGTCCATTGTTCGTACTCAGTAGCTCGATTCGCGAAATCGACGTTATTTTTCGAATGGAGGAAGAATACAATTGAATATAGTACGTTTCAGATCACGATACGATCGCTCTGTTTTCTTCCACTTGACATTCATTTTCTATATTTCTCTTACACTCTGTCAAATAACCAACCGAATACTTCCTATTATGATAAAAACAAGAAGATTGTAAGGCGAAGGGTTAATTACAGTATGGAACAGTTTAATTGGCCAAGTAAGAGCGCTCTTATCGGCGCGGCATGGAAAACATCGTTTATTAATTGACGGAAATGTAATCATATTAGAATGCATTATCTTCCCGACGGGCTCTGTATGATGATTATGGTTATCGGATGCGATGTCGCCTCTTCGAGTTTTTACTGTCATAAAGATACGCTTTATGTATGTCGAGCCAGTTGTGCGCTTACAATGTAAGCTGCATTTCCTCTCAGCGATGCTCTCTCGCATGCTGCGGCACGACTGAAGAAAAACTGTGTTATTTAGTCCATTAGAACACGAGATCGGCTTTCATCGAATAGAAATAGCTTGTTAAACTGTTATCAGTCGTTGATAATTCCTGACGAATAGCTATGCTAATACTCGAGTCGTGTTTCTTATGTATCGTGTCAATGTAATGCATTACAGCTGTGCGTTACGGTGATTTCTGAACTGCAGGCAGGACGACTCTGTGAGATTTATGAGTACGATTTCGGATGACATAACGATAGCGATATTTGTCGACAAGGACGATATTTTTGTTGACGATAAATTAATTGAATTCCATTTCAATTTGTTACTTTTCTAGTTTTATATAGTAATCTGTCACATTGAAATGTTTTTTTCTTTCTGTAAACATTTTTTAATAAAATCCGAGAAAATATAATGGATCAGATCCAATAAGATCTAATTGAAAATAGTCTTATTAATTCAGTGACAGAATTAATGAAATAAATAAATAACTAAATAAATATGTGTGTGTGTGTGTGTGTGTGTGTGTGTGTGTATGATGTCTTTTTGGAATCTTAATCATATTTTAAGTAAATGTATAAGTAAAAATAGTTTAGTGAGAAAACTTGTTTTAGCGATAATTTTACAATATCATAGATTGTTTTTTTTTACAAGTTATGATTTACTTACAAAATAAATATGTATATATTTATTATGTTATATATATTTATTTTATTAACATTATAATTGAATTTGAAAAAATTTTTTTAATTAGATTTGATGTTGATATATCTTGTTTTTTCGTAACAATTTTTTTTAGATTTGACATTTCTTTTAAGCAATTTTATAAAAATTTAGTGACAAGATTCGCTTTCACATCAAAGATTGTCTTTTTCTACAAATTACGTTATTACGTTAAACAATCAAGATTAGAGTTAACGAGTTTATTTGCGAAAATATCAATTATAATCATAAACTACTCAAATATGATTGGATTCGAAATTTGTGATGTAGTACAGTTACATTACGTTAACCACAGCTGAAAGTCGAAGAGTTAGAGGATTAAATAGCAAAAGCGCGTGCGACGGATTCTAAATAGAGCCGTCGAAGTAATCGAATTAATTACGATCGCCTGAAGTTTAATCGCGAGTAACGAGGATTCACGGATAGCGGGATGAAGAGGCGAGCGAGCGCTTTGGTCTCGTTCGGGAGGGGTCCTAAAGTCGAAGAAAGTCTCGTAAAGCTACGTGATGCGAGGAAGGTGTTTCAGGGAGCCGAGGGGATCTATTGATCTTCGGCTCGCGCGAGCTCAGCGCCGCTCGTCGGCCGGGCCATACAACTAATGTCTTTATCTCTCCCCCACGGCCACCCCATCGTTCTCTCTTTCTCTCTCACACGTATACAACATACTCTCCCTCCCTCTCCCCTCCCCTCCTCTCTCTCTCTCTCTCTCTCTCTCTCTCTCTGTTCATTTCCTCTTGCCTCTCGAGAGAGTGCCCTCACTACCCTTCGGTCGCGCCGTGGCTCACGCTAGCCCTAAATCGTCGTTCATGCCACGAGCGTTCACGCAAGCAAAGGGTTGTCGTCCTCAATGAATCAAGACACCCGGGAGGGTCGTTGGTCCTTCGTTCTGAGACAGGAGCCTTCCTGTAATTTCGGAACTTAATGCATCCGCCCTTCGTGTCGCTTCTGATAGCGACGCGGCGAAGATGGCGCTGTGATTTAAACAGCTCGCAGAGAAATTTTACGTAGTACGAAGGGTGAGGGCAAGGAAGCTTCGGGGAAAGATCCGCAGATTTACGCCACGCGGCGAACGTCTGTTACAATTCAACACCTATGGGGAACAACGCCGAACTTTCGTCAATTGGTGAACTTATAGTCGATTTAATCTTCTTTTTTTAAAAGCATAGAAAGTGAGTTGAATCAGGTGATCGAAACTCATTGACGTTCACGAAATGAACGAGAAGGCACATCGTTCCAACTTTATTTTCTTCAATAAAAGGGATTATTTAATTTTTATCAAAGATTTAACTATAACAATACGTTAAAAAGTATAGTATAATCGAACATTGTATTTTTTTTAAACTTTCGCTAATCATTGCAATTACAGGTGTGGTTTCAAAATCGGAGAGCAAAATGGCGAAAGAAGGAACACACGAAAAAGGGCCCCGGAAGGCCGGCACATAACGCTCACCCTCAAAGCTGCAGCGGCGAACCTATCCCACCTGAAGAGTTGAGACGGAAAGAACGCGAAAGGCGACAGAAGAAGTTGCTGAAAGCTCTCGAGAGACAGCAGCGGAAGCTCGCTGCTAAAGTAAGCCGCAAGCTCGCAAAAATATCCTTCCGCAATTTAAAAATTTCAAAGTACTTACGTTATTACTTATTACTTATTATATATTTCTTTAACGTGTCAATTTCTTTCAGAAGAAGGAAATTCTTTATATTATCAAAATCATTACACTTGATGATTATATAATAGCAACAAAAATAAAAATATTTGTTTACCTTTCTTAAATTTTATTAATAATTCAATAATTTGATATACAAACGAAACGATGCGTAACTATAATATAACCTTGTAAGCATATTTATAACGTTTTTGCAATATCTATGAAGATTTATTGATTTTGTATGTTAGCATTTGGCATAGCTCATAACATTCCAAGACAGTATCTTTACATCTAAATGTAAAAGCATACTTATTCGTTTATTATTTATTATTATTTTCTAAACGAGTAAATAATTAAATGCTAGCTGTGTAATATAGATTCTTTCGTCTTTTAATTTCAGGGCATAACAGTGGACCTATCGACATTGCGTGCCGAGTGGGAGTCTCGTAGTGAGGCAGCATCGGGTCGCAGTTCCTCCAGTGGTCCCCTGAACTCATTTGGTCAACTGGGCCTAAGTAACGAGAGCAATAACATATCCGCGTCCGGTAACGACGCTAACGAGGAAATCGACGTAGTCGGCGGATTGGATTCTTGCAGCGAAAGCGGTAGCGAGCGAGTGGATTCAGCAGCCGACGGTTCCGTGGATGGCGAATGTTTTCCAGCGCTTAACAGTAACGCGAGCGAAACCGGCGAGCTTCGGAAGAACCCGCAGAATCCATCGATGGAGCACTTGAATCACCAACCAGGCATCCATCATTGGGGCTTGAGTCTGCTGGAGCGACGGCGCGAGCTGGTGGGAGTCGGGGCGGGTCGCCAACCGGTCGGTAACGGCGCCAGGAATCTGATCAGACAGGCCGCCAGCGAGGAGGAAGTCCAAAGCGGCAGCATCGATCTGTCGGTGAAGGGCAGGGAGGAGAGGAAGAGGTTGAATCCATTCTCCATCGACAGCCTATTGGGGAACAATCGGACTAGCGCGGCATCAGATCGCAGGCCGGCGACGCCGACGTCGCCAACATCTCCTGTTTCGTCGGCTTGCACGTCGCCCTCTACAACGTAGTTAAATAGGCGTGGAGAGACTCTGAAATGTGCTTAAAAGTTAATGCAGTCGAAGATAGCGAAGAGAGCGATTACAGAGGTAATCCTTCATCGAGATTACTAGTGACAGTAAAGTGATCATCGGATGAGCGAAAATTGAAGCGCGAAAAGTGGAACTGATTTTCCTGGTCGTGAAATCGCGCGGAAGGACTAGCTACGGTAACTGTCCTCTGTAGCCCCGTTTCTACGGATTTTCCTATCGCTTTGACTGAAATCGCTAAACTTATGGATATCCTCGCGTACTTATAAACATTCTTACATCCTTCGATGAATGCGCGTCTAGATTCTTGATATCCTGAGGTCTTTGAGAGTCTGAACGACACGAATTCAAAGCCAGAAGTAACCGAAGGAAGGAAGAAAGAAAAGAAATAAATAGATCGAATTTTAAAATTCAGGTTATATTACCGCGATTAGTTACGTAATTCTGAGACTCTTTGGATCCGAAGGAATTCGAGGATCTAAGTTTCGCGTCATCGGCACGAACCGACAAGACTTGATATCAGTTCGACATATCGAATGCATGCGTGACCGCCATAGAGTGCGTTTGATTTCGTCCATTGTGTCTCCTTTCAAGGAAGAAAATGGCAAAATGTGCAATAAATGCGGATATCGCTTGCCAATTAGGCAGGTCCGTTTTTGAGGTAAGACAGAAAAAGCGAGAGAGAGAGAGAGAGAGAGAGAGAGAGAGAGAGAGAGAGAGAGAGAGAGAGAGAGAGAGAGAGAGAGAGAGAGAGAGAGAGAGAGAGAGAGAGAGAGAGAGAGAGGGAGGGAGGGAGGGAGGGAGGAAGGGAGGGAAAGAGAGAGAGTGTGTGTGTGTGTGTGTGTGTGTGTGTGTGTGTGTGTGTGTGTGTGTGTGTGTCTGATTGATTAAAAAAAAGAGAAAGAGAAATTGAGAACGAGCATGTGAGTGCATAAACGCGTGTATTTAATGTAAATAATGAGAAGAAAATCCATTTTATTTAATTTGTGAGTAGTTGATACCCCAGTGTTCGTCAATCGCGGATATTATTTAAAGCAATAGGATAGAGGTTCTCAATTCTTTACACACTTTCGATCGGTTTAATGAAAATTACTAGAAAAACATACATTAATATAAACATAAACTTAAATTTCTATACAAAAGATAGTCTGGGCAAATTTACCTTAAACCTTAAATTAAATTTTTCCCAACATTATTTTATTGTAATAGCGAAGTGATTAACTAATAATGTCAACTGATTTGGGAGACAAAGAGAAACGAAGAAAAAACGTCATTGAGGACCTCTGTGATAGGCATTTGTTTTGTGTTGTATATAAACTTCGAAGATCCTAGATAAGCGTGAGTACGGTGCGGTACAAAATTTGCTCCACCCCCGTAAGCAAAGTTGACCTACGAGACCGGTTTATGGTTGGGGTGATTAAAAGTTGCCATACGAATGATCCAGGATGCAAAAAACCAGTACCTATCATATATCCATTAAAAATATATTAATTTATTCTCCAAATCACGCCGGCGTTCAGTCATTGCATCCCTTTCCCCCCCTGTCATCTCATTCCTCTTCTCTTTTATCGCATCTGAAGAAAGCAATGACAGGATAAGAGCGTAAGTATGAAACTAAATTAATTTGGACTTGGTAATTACGTGATGTGAGTTTGTTATTTCAGCGAAAGAGTTAAAAATATTTCTTGTTAAAAACTATTTTTTCGAAACATTTTTTCTATGTTCTTAGAATAAAATTAAATTTTATTAACAGTTTCGTTCGAAACTTCATGTTGGAATGTTTTAAATGTGAGAGAATACAACACGTCCAATTTTCACTAGGCGAAAGTCAATTCGAAGTTTACCGAAGAATAAATCGCGTTTGCAACACGGATATTTATGTAAATTCGTACGAGCGCGATTTATGTTCGCCACGAATCGGGATGCTCTCGCTGAAAGTCGAGAGCTTTTGTTCGTTTAACGTCGATGCGAGGGGAAGGAGACTGGCGGAATAATAACGATATACGACAATGCGGCCGTTGTCAGCGTCGCGTGGCGAACAATGAACCGCGCATAAATCATAAACACGATGCAACATTGCTTCCGCTATTATATTGTAGTTGCAATGCTATTTATATTCGGCACTGTTAAAAATATCGTGGTCGCCGATTTCTAAAAGCCTTTTCGAGCAGACCTTGCATTTTCAACGGAATTTCGGTATTGCTCGTTTGGATTCTAAATTGTGCAGTTCTGTAAAATATTGAAATAATGATAATGAAATAGAGATGTGATTTTATATATGTCGTGAATTAATTTGATAGTTGCTAAAATAATGAATAGCAATTCAAAGTTGTAATCCAAACAAGAAAATATCAACAACAAACTATCAAAATAAATTTATTACATCAATTTAACATTTGTATCATTTTTAAAAATTATGATTTGTGATACTGAATCTTCTGAATCTGTTTCACATTTCAGAATATTTTTAAATCACTATAAAAATTTTTAATTTATTTGCTTTTTGTGTGTAATAAGTTACATTGTTATATATATATATATATATATATATATATATATACATTATTTATATATTATATATATTATATATAAAATAGCGATGGTCTTTAACAATGATGGTATGTCTTGAAAATTCTTTTTAGCAATTAATTATTTTAAAATGGTTTTACCAAATTTAATTAAAATAAAAAAAATAAATATTTAAATACCTTAAACATTTGTGATATATACGAAATATTTTGTGATATAATTAAATGTTATTAAATTCTTGCAAATTTTTGTGACACATATAAGTATAGATTATTTTAAAAAATAATTAAAAATCTAAATTTCAATTTTAAAGAAAAATTTTTAATTAGAAATTTTAAAAAATTAGATAAACTTTTTTTTATAATCAAGTAGCAAAATAAATACATAATTATAATTATCTTATATAAACAATTCTCTTAATTCCTGGAAAAGAAGTGACAACATAATACGTGGCAGTTTCGAAATTCATTTCTTTAAATATAAGACAAATTCACGATCAACAGCGTCAGAAGAGCAAGTTACTCCAAAATGGCGTTGCCACTTTAGCGAATAGAAATCCGCGGACATTGCAAAACGACCGAGAAGGATAGTAGGGGCACAGTGGATGGTAATGTGCGTCGCGCGAAGACAATAAAACGCGTCGCCGCTCGCGATTTATGTTACGGGCATTTACGCGCGCGCGACTGGGCGCTTCCACAAAGGGCCATTGTGCGACGCGGCGCGGTTAATATTATTAGCCGTCGAGGAGCCGCGCTTAAACGGCCGATGCTTTCTGCCCTCGCCTTCGCCCTCGCCTGAGGACTCTATTACCAAAGTCCAATCCTCGCAGCGGCTGCCTCCTCTTCCTCGTTCACCGCATACCAGTCTATTGTCGCCGGGCACGAATGGCATTACGTGCCCTCTTCAGTCTAGCGGGCTCCAAAGCGGCGCTACTCGATTGTCGAGGAAGATCATAATGTCGTCTAGGACGCTCGGAAGAAAGACGCTACACGCGATTCAGCATTCTACTTAACCATATCAACGAAACTAAAATGCAAGATTTACGTTTCTTACCAAGAAACTAAATTTCTTATATTTCTTGATGTACATTGATGAATGTTATAAACATAAATGTGTTTGCAATTTTATATTATTTTATAATTTTATTTAACCTAAAAATTATTTATATATACAGCTAAATTTGGAATGTGACCTTTTAGTTTAAAATTTTTAGCGTGAGTATGGAAATATTTATTATTTTTATCTTTTTTTGATGTAATCCAACGTTAAATTTATCTTGATTTTATACATGCACATGCTGCAAGAATTTGTAAAGTGCGTGATGATTTATTCGCATCGTTATACGGATTTCTTTAGTCGTGACAAATCACATCAGTAATGTAGCAAAGCCGCTCAAATTAAGATTCGTTTGTTAATTTATGCATAAGATTCTAGCGTGTGTATATTTGTTTTTATTTTATATGTGCATATATACTTAAAATTTCAAATATATATTATAATACATAATATATTTATAAAATTTATACATATAAATAAAATCAAAATTGTAAATGTAGAGTAAATGCCAAAAACATGTTCTATGATGAAATATATTTTATGGTTGGGCTTTCCGACTAGACTCGGAATATCCTTACTACATTTTGTATCACTGAGGATGATTCAAATTCAAATCGAACGTTTAGCACTTTTTATTAATAAACATAGTTAAGATTAAACATATATTTGTGCACTGTTTACAACGCTGATACTTATTAGCTATATTATTGTCATATTTTTAAATATATTTTAAATATATTTTAGTTATAAGATCATAAAAATAAGATAGATAAGATATAATGTTTAATTATTCATTTTAACAATATATAAATAACGATTAGGTTTCGTTTGACTGTCTTCTTTCTTGCTACTGAAGCAATTGATTTCACACTTGAGATCTACGTAAGAGAATTCGGGATATTGTCACGTTGAAATTTATGATTGTCCAGACAGGCGTCACCTGGCTTGCGACCGGCACATTCGGAAATCACGAAAACGCGGCGTTGCGCAGCGCTCATTAACGTTCCCGCGATGATTCTCGAGGAATATGGATGTAAATTATTCTAAGATTGCTATTAGGAGCCAGACCGGCCACCTGCCGGATTTCACATATGGAGTTGCCAGGTATTAATAATCCGTAGATTTACAAGATCCTCGATTACCACTCTCCTTTATTAAGAAAATGTCATTGTCAAACGGACATATATATCACTGGCTCGTCTTCTGTTTAAACTGATTATAATGTGAAAGAGAAAGAAAAAGATAAAAAAGGAAAGACATAGAGAAAAACAAATGGGATCTTATAGGTCTTTTATTCATTGCTTTATTGCTAAATTTTTAAAATAATTATTTCTTTCGCAACTCAATGTCTCGTCGACTATAACACTTTATCAAAGTTTCGACACTAACTTGACTTGCGCGACTCTTTGTGAATTTTCTATGATTTTTCTGTTTTTATTATTTTAAAACATGAATTCACTGATTTCGAACTCTTCTCGACTGAACTCTTCTCATTGCTGACACAATTCGTGTAGAATTGTATATAATAAATAAAAAATAAATGATCAGAAGCATATAAGCGAAAACAGTATGTATGCAAAAATTAGTATATAATTAGTGAAAATAAATACATAAATTAATAAACAAAATTAATAAACGACTCTTAATGACTCTAAAATAACGACTCTTATTTTATCACCGATTTTAACTCCGCTAAATAATGTGTAATTTGTTTCCGCATACAATTTTAATTTGTAACTATGTTTCTTAGCTTTATTCATTTTATACAATTTTTACTGACGGAATATACCTAGTCAGAAAAATAATGTGAGAAACATTCCTTATGTATTGACGTGTATTGTTAAGATTGTTACGTTTTTTCAAGTCTTGTTTTCAATTAATTTCAATTTTTATCACACCGAGGATGACCTAATATAAGATCGAAACGACGTATGTTTATTAATTTTGTTTATTAATTTATGTATTTATTTTCACTAATTATATATTAATTTTTGTATACATACTGTTTTCGCTTATATGCTCCTGATCATTTATTTTTGAATTTAATAAGCGCCTTCTATTACTAAAATATAATAAATAATCAATAATAAATAAGTATGTCTATGTGGAGCGATTCGTTAGATGTTTGCGAAAACGTGTTATATTTGAAAGAATTCGAAGGTTGAAAAATAATAATCGATATACAAATAATATCTGTAATTTTGTGCTATCATGTATCAATACCATTTATGTAGTCAGTCTTTCTAGATCGAGAGAGCGGTCAGTACGATAATTTGAGGCTTCACAATTATACCATTTCGAGTTCGATTATTATCAGTCCACTAGCAATTAATAAATTACGATCGATAATAAACTATTCGATTCGATTTATTATCGATCCAACACAATTCAAAACTGGAAAAAAGAAGGGTTTAACTTTATTATTTGTCTTATTTGTCTCGTTCTCTGAATTTGCGAGAAAAAAATGCCTGGGTAAGAATACGGCTAGCTCCTCCCGCCAAGGTGTAACTCGATCAAGTTCGATCCAATAGATCAGGCGGCAGATTCCTTGCTAGTTATTACAAAGGGTCGGAGGTTGATCGCTCGCATAAACCATTTAGCTCTGATCACCTATGGATACCGATATTTCCCAGAGGTATCGGCTATCTTTCCACTCGATCTTTGTCCGACAAGGCCCTCTTTCCTTGTCTAGATAAACCTTATTCACTCCGCATCAGATTTAATATCTGAGCCCGAGTCTCCTAGCCCTCTCATTGGCTCCTCATTTTGTTTCCGATGTGTTTATGTATTCGAGTACTCTTCCTTGCGATGAGCGAATTCGATAATTTCCTATAAATTAATAATCTTGCGCCTGATATATTTTAGTATGAATTAAAAAAAAAATGTTTGAAATGAACGAATCTAGGAAGAAAATAACTTTTAGGCTTTTTGATGGAAATTTCCGATGGAAGATCGAAATAGAATTGTAACGCACATTTTTCCATAGAAAGTTTTCATTTTAGGATTCTAAAGTTTATTTCAATTATAATTTCAAGAATTCAAATATTTATTTTATTTCTTTATAATATTGAAAACTAATAAAAGAATCTAATAAATGTCAAAAATTCACACTGTTTAGCAGCAAATAATAAATATTTGTAAATATAAATTATTTCGTTCAATATATTTAAATATTTTTAATATTTCATTTATTTCTCATTTTTTGAATATTTTTTGAATATTTTAATTATTTCTTTTACCACCGTTTTTCTGTTTTATCGGATGTTTATCAAAAACAGGAAAGGTTTGATTTTCTTGAATTGTTTTCTTCGCGAAACAAGACAGTTTGACGAGCTCGTGGTCGACAACTCGCTGGGCTCGTGGCCAGCTCGTCTCATAAAATGCCGGCGACTTGGCCCAGCAATCGCCATTATGTATGTATGTACATAAATCGGTGTGCAGGGCAAGTACATAGCTCGCCGTGCACGGGAATATGCTCTACCCACATATTAAGTCGTTTCTCGTGCTGTACGAGGGACGTTGCTCTTACTTCCACGAAACGCATGCGCCGAGGCGTGCGACGAGCGTTCACGAAGCTCCCGAAAAAAAATCGACGACCGAGCTTGCGAAACTTTAATCGACTATCTATTAATGTATACGTGTTCCGGGACTGGGTAACGCAAAATTCCGCAATCTTATCGATTCTTCTTTACGCTAATTACGTTAGGATTTCGCACTTCGTTTCCGCAGTGACGGTTAGGATAGTGACGTCGAGGAGCGTTCGTTACACGTGACAGGCGTTATTAATTTTTCGGTATCGACTGGCTGACGTTTCGTACTTTTTGTTTTGAATGTGAACTTTGGCCGCGCGAAGGGCAATCTCGCCGGATATTGAAAAGCATTCATCCGGAGGCGGATCAGGACTTGGCAGAAGATCGAAGATGCATGATAAAGAATTAATAGCCGCTTTTGGCAACGAACCTGGTCTAACTGGCAGGAACAAATTTTATTACCAAATTTTCCTCCGCCTGTATGCACCAAGATGATAGATATTGTTGCCAGTCGTGAACTGGCGAACCGTTAGCGAACCCTGAGAATGGTATATGTATGTGTGTGTGTGTGTGTATGTATGTATGTATGTATGTATGTATGTATATACTCGTATGTATGTATGTATGTATGTATGTATGTATATATCATGTACTCTCTCGTTCGTGGGATCGAGATATCGCGCTGCCTCACGGGCGGTCGCTACGCTCGTTGGATTCACTTTTCTGCCAAAATCGATTCCCGATCGTCCGAGCCCTCAGGCCGACACGGAACCTCCACGAAATCCTTTCAATTTGGGTACACATTCAGAACATAGCTTCTCTCGTTGCTTTAATAAGTTTCAAAGTTAGAATTTATTTCATTTGAAAAATGAAAAGAGAAGATTAGTATTCGAAAATTAGATTATTAATTTTTTTTCTATTAATTTTTTCTATTAATTTACTATTAATTTTCTACTAATTTTTTTTCTATATATTTTTTTTCTTTTAATATATGTATATCTTTTTCTAATTTACATATTGAAATTATTTTTTTTCGCAAATATCGATTCCATGATCTTCTTACCATGACTTTTTTACTTTTTTGTTTGAAATTTTTTATGAAAACTTTATCAAATATTCTATTAAATATTATTGTATATATATTAAATATTCTTTCTTCAATTCTTTTTTCAGTTTGTATAATTCTCATATGTCATTTATTTATCCATTATCGATACGACGTTTCAATCTCTTAAAATATCTGGAATCTTTTGATAAGGATCAAATTTTCAAACGATAGCATGGAATGAGAATGGATGGAAATGAATATGCTTAATGAATATATTCTCCTTATTCACTTGAATATGTTAAGAATAGAAATTTATAGTCGTCGCAAACCAAAAGCAAAGGGTTAAATCACTAAAATGCAAGGGACTGTACTCGAGTCGTCGTACTTTCTTAACAGGGTCTTCTATTACGGTGTTTTCTTTCTCAGCTAATTCATACAATTTCCACGAAGCGTCATGCTGGAAGGCGCAATCATCCCGCAGGATCGGCAATTTTGCCCGACACCTGCTAATGCACGAATGTGTCAGCGGCGACAAGCGGCTAAAGAATGAAATTGAGTATTATGCTAATACGAATGGTCGTGCAAGCTCTTCGCAATGTTGCATGCGATAGGGACACGGACGTGTCATGCCAGCGCTAAATCTTTCCGTTATTACAAGAAAAAACAGGTCCGCGAAAGGATGCCGCGCGAAATATCACCATTTGCGAAGAGAATACGAACGAGCGACCGGATTATCCGCCGGCATCATTTTATCAAGCACCTGCTAACGCAGTCCCTTTTTCCTGGAAGCAGCTTTTCTACACATTGCTAATATGTAAGCGAGAGCTGCCCTAAACGCTGTCGCCAATTAGGCAATATTCAGAACAAGAATCTCTCACCTTCTTTGCTTTCTTTATGTTCGTTATGTCTCTTTTTTAGAATAAAGAATTAGAGAAAAATTTATGAGCTTGAGGAGCTTGTCAAAAAAAAATCGAAAATTTACTTCTAGCAAGTAAATTATTTATGACAAGACATGTGTCTAGAACAATTTGGATGGCACAATTTGATATAATTAAATTATCTTTTACTTGACACAGCAAAGTGCTTGATTCGTTAAAATTATTTGATATAATAACATAGTGGTAATCTTTGTTTTTCTCAAGGGAAAAGTGATGTCGCAAATATTTGATTTTAAGATTTTAACAGCAAATAAACATATCTTAATGATACATTAAAGATAAAATTTTAAAATTTTGAAATTTAGTTTTGGCAAAATTAGATATAATCATTTCATTTCATATACCCACATCTTCAATTTCGCCGATTTTTGACAAATTTTGAAGGAAAAATTAGAGAAAGTATGGGAAGATTCAGGGATATTTTCATTATTTCTTTTTTGAGAACGCAAAGAAAGGGAAAAAGAGAGAGAAGGCGAGAAGAGAAAAGTGGAAGGGGGGAGAGACAGAGAGAGGGAGAGAGAGAGAGAGAGAGAGGGGGGGAGGGGATTGATTGATTGATTGGTCTTTATTTGGTCTTTATTGGTCTTTATTCAATAGATAATTACATTATATTAATAATACTTAAAAACTAGAGTGTTGCTTAAAACTACTTATATTTACCTATCTATCGATACTTCTGCTATTGCATTATCCCTCTCTAGTTCTAATGTATGCACTATGGAGAAAATGAAATGATATGGAATAGAAGGGGTAATACTAAACTGGTTTAAGAATTATTTGGAAAACAGAACACAAAAAGTAAAGTTCAATGGAGTATTATCGGACCCTATTGCTGTAACGCTGGGAGTTCCACAGGAATCAATACTAGGATCACTATGTATGCTTTCTTGAAGCTACACAGCTTCTTTCTTCCTTTTTTATTTCATTTGGTAAATTATTGTACATTTTAATCCCGTCGTACAATAACATTTTTTGTTCCTCTCTTGTTTTACATCTATTTGTATGAATGTTATCTCTTTGTCTAGTTTGAACTCCATCCTCTGTACCAATTAATTCTATTTTATTCTTCAAATAATTCGGACACTCTCCATTTATCATTTTATGTATAAAAATATAAATCTTATATTTAATTCTTTCCTTAATTGACATAAATTGTAGAGCCTCAAGCATATCCTTAATTTTCTATCATTGCATCGTAATATAATTCTCATCCCTTTATTTTACAATTTTTGTAAATACTGCACATTAGTGTCATTTACTTAATAGAATAGACGAACAGTGTTCAAATAACGGGGCAATTATTGCCTTATATACTACACATCTCATGTAAAGTTCCCACTAATTCAACGAAATACACTTAATTTCGATCCTATTTTTTTCCCAAGATAATTTACAATTCTCAAGATAATTTTTTGCTGTAAAAGTTAGATTTTTATCTATTATGATACCTAAATATTTAATTTCACTAACAATATTGTATTCTCTAACTTTACATTTATATTGCTTTCCGAAACTTTTTTTCTTATCCCTCTAACTAACATAACTGGTTTTTGTTTACATTTAACTGTAACCTGTTAATCTTTAACCACTCTTGAATTTTTCTGCTCGTTAAGATTATTATTTATTTCTTGACTTGAATGCCCTGTTGTAATATATTAGCACATCATCTGCAAATAATCTAATTTCACAATTGCCACAAATAACCCTAGATAAATCATTTATATAAAGTAGAAACAACAGTGGTCCTAATACTGATTCCTGTGGAACTCTCAGCGTTACAGTAATAGGGTCCAATAATACTCCATTGAACTTTACTTTTTGTGTTCTGCTTTCCAAATAACTCTTAAACCAGTTTAATACTACCCCTTCTATTCCATACCACTTCATTTTCTCCATTAAAATTTGTCTATCTATTAACTCAAATGCCCTTCTTAAATTTAAAAATACAACTCCTATCAACTTTCCTTCATCCACACATTTCTTCTAGTTCGATATAATCCATTGTAGTGCAGTCTCACATGAATGCTCTGCCCTAAACCCTAATTGGCATTCTTCTATAAATTATTTCTTCTAATAAATTATTTCTCCCCAAGTAGTCTACCAATTGCCTATGAATTATTATTTTTAGTATTTTCTCATAAATTGGTAACTTATTTGGTCTGAACTCTTCAACTTTTATCGTTCTTCTTATTTCTGGTATGGGAACCATTGTTGCTTCTTTCCATTCGCTGGGAAATATTCCCTCCTCTAAAGATCTAAATCATAACATATTTTTGAACCTGCACCTGTTACTATTTTTTTCATTATCTCCACAGTTATTCCCTCCTCTGTACCACTTTTATTTTCTAATTTATAAACTTGATATAATACTTGATATAATTCATCCACATTAATTGCACTAAACACTTCAAATTTATCCGTTTCGGTAAATTTATCCGTTGTTATAACCATTGTATAATTATTTTCTATAGTTATAAGTAAGTTATCTACAAAATACTTATTAAATACATTTGCCTCTTATATTATTAAACATCGTATTACTATACTGAATCTCTTTGAATGTATTATCTCTATAAGAATTGCCCTTTAACAACTCCTTAAGCAATCCTCACATTCGTTTGGGATCTTTTTTATTTTTATTTAATTTTAATTCAAAGTACTTTCTCTTAGCTTTTCTGCATTCGTCAATCAATTTATTTCTGAGTTGTTGAAATAATTTCCAATCATCATTACACTTACTTGTTCATGCTAGCTTGTAAACCCATCTCTTTGCTTTATCATTCGACGAATCTCTTCAGAAAACCATTGTTTACCCTGCCAGCTATTTTTTAGATAATTTTTAGATAATTTTCTTACGTGGTACAATCTCATCAAGGCATTTTACAATTATTACAATATCTCATTTATAGTTTCATCAAAACATTTATATTATTAGTCTCAATTGCATTTAGACTACTATCAATTAATCTCATTTCATTTACATACATTCTTTTATAATCTCTACACACAATCGTTCTATTTTCTTTATTTTCCACACTTACATTTCAGTATATTACAACTATTGAATGGTCCGTTATTTTCGATTTGTGTTATACCATCACTTATTACCATCACTTATTACCATCACTTCTTCATTTGTAAAGACTAAATCAATTATCGTCTCTGAAATATTTACAATTCTTGTTGGTTCATTACCAACCAATTGCTTTAAGCCCACTGAGTTCATAACTCTTATTAACTTATTCTGACAGTAATTATTGACTTTCATATTTATATTAAAATCTCCCATTATTATAATGCTACCATTCAATAAATCATTATTAAATTTCTCCTCGAGAAACTCCATAAAACTAACATCATTACTATTTGGTGAATGATAAATTAACATTAATGTTCTTTTATAATTTTTATCACTAATTTTTACGGTTAATGTACCAATTTCTTTCGCTTATATCTGTCGCCATCATTCTATCATTCTATCATTCTATTTTTCCTTTTCAATTCTTTGCTACTATAAATTACTATTTATTCTATTTTTCTGTTTCTCTAATTCTCTTTTATAGTATGGGCAAGTTACATCGAATGCTGAATGATTTGAGTCTACTTTTTAATAAAACTTTCAATTTTTTTCTTTGCAATTCACATATTTTCTTGCTTCATTTTTATATTCCTTTGTTGCATGCTTTTCTGCATATTTACCGCAAACTACATCTTTCTTACAATCTTTCGCAAAATGATAATAGCCGCAACACTTAAAACATCTTAAAATCTCTATATAGCTTTGCACTTTACATATGTTCTATCCAATTTCCACTTTTTTGTCTTCCAACATCATATCGTGTGTTTTGGTATCCTCCGCTATGATCGTCGTTCGTTGAGATTTTCTAATCACCGACTTATGTACGATTTGTCCTTGTACACTATTCTTCATAAATCCATTCTGTTCCTCGATTCTTTCCCAAAATTCTTGTTCCTTCTCGCAATCTCCACATCAAAAATTCTTATTTTCAATTTCTTCTTCTTTGGAGCTTGTACAGTGTATTTTTCGTCCATGTTACTTGTTACTTTTTCTTTCAGAATTTGAGCTTGAGTTATATTTTCACATCTAATCACAACTACTCCTCTAGTTACTTTTTTCATTTTTGTGATTCCCACTCCTAATTTAGTGACATCAATTTTGTTTTTGATATTTCTCTTCATCTTCTCACTAGAGCTGGCATCATTTTTCTCTAATGGCTTAATGATAATTACTGCTTCTTTTTTTATTTGACACAGCTTCGCTCTTTTTCTCTTTTTCTCTTTTTCTTTCCTATTTCTTGGAGGGAGGAGAGGGGGGAGGGAGGAGGGAGGAAGGGGGAGAGAGAGAGAGAGAGAGAGAGAGAGAGAGAGAGAGAGAGAGAGAGAGAGAGAGAGAGAGAGAGAGAGAGAGAGAGAGAGAGAGAGAGAGAGAGAGAGAGAGAGAGAGAGAGAGAGAGAGAGAGAGACGAAAAGCAATCGGCTCTCTTCGCGGCAATATCGCGATAACTATCTCGGCTCCAACTCCGCGAAACGGCCGGCCAGCCAGAAGTAAATCTAAGGTTTACGAGGCAGTACCGCCTCTTACTAGCACCTCCTCGGGCACTACCCCGAGTACCATGGGGCACCGCGAGAGCGCGAGCCCCTCATAATTCTCATAATAAATCGTCTCGAACAACTGACGCTCGCTCCACATACAAAGGGATTACCGACCAAAAGGAGAGTCGAGGGGTTGGCGCGAGGGGACGAAGTTGGGAAAGGAAAGGGTAGAGAAGGAAAGGGAGCTCGCAACAATGGTCGACCCAGATCGCGCTGTCCGAGAAACCGTCGCTGTTGCGAAAGGCGTTGCTCTTGCATCTCGAGCGTGAGGCGATCGGATCCCAATGGTGCCTCGACGAATCTATGAAGAAGTCTCTTCGTACTGATCATTTATCACGAGATGTTAAATCTTCATGGAGTTTAATTCCATCCGTTTCACGGATTGTATTACACTTGTACAAACGGATTTTGTGACCGGAATGGTCGAGTTTTTCAATTTTTTTGCGCGTTTTCGGCCTTTTAAAGGCCGTTTCTCGTTCCTTCAAAAGAAAAGAAGCACACTGCCTCGCCGTATCACATTTTAAATTTACATAAACTTAAAATATCTTATCGCGTTAAAAAATGGATAGAGATATAGGAGGAAATCCAAGCCCTACCCAAGTATAATCTCGTGCGCCTTGCAGCATTATGGCGAACCACGTGGCTATTCCGCTCGCATGTCTCAAATATTCTCCGGCATTAGTTACATTGTATCGCGACGAGGCCGACCGGAGCGCTTTCGAACGCGTCTTCATATCCCGCAAGCCGGCCATATAGCGTGCATCGGGCTCTATGCGCGTGGTCACAAGGCTCGATAATATAGTTATTACCAACAGAGGACCCTGCGGCCACAAGAAAGCGACGAACCCTGCATTAAAAACCAATTTTTAGTCCCGAAAAAACCTCCGCTCTCCGTCGTAATAACAGGTCTGATAATCTATAGTAGGTTTTCTATCCTGGGCCCGAGGACTGACCTGGCAGGCTCTTTTTTCCCCTGTTTCCCTTCCCGTCCTCACCCCCGCGCGTTCCATTCTCCTAACCCGGTCGGGGATAAACGAACAAATTGATGCCCCCTCGTCTCCACTGCGACGACTTTTTTCAATTAAAATGGCCCACGATACAACCGACAGCTGTCGAACGGGACCTACGTAATCACGTGGGACTTCGATTCATCAATCGATCAGTCGTTTGACGTGCGTCCTGTTTTCAATTCAAGGAGAAGGAGAACAACGAAAACAAGATGAGTTTATTCGCGGCCAAACAAGGAAACTTGTAATAGTTATCTACACACGTCTGTATGTAATAAATAATAATTAATTTACCTCATATATATATATATATATATATATATATATTTTTTAATATGCGGAAATTGCATCGTTAGGTCTGACGATTAAATTTCGATGATGAAACTGACGTGGCCGGAATCATAACCTAGTACGTTAATTGACCCGTCGGTTAAGTAATTTCCAAGAGATCTTTCAGCACGATTGTATATAAATTAAGGACTCGAGTCGATATTATTGCAACTAATGATCCGCGACGTTCGTGTAATATCTCTTTCATAATCTATCTTTCTCTCTTCATTCTTAATTATTCAGAATTTATAGACCCAACTACTTGCGTTTATTTAATCATTATAGACCATTCGGCAAAATTTACTTGACAGATTCGTTCGTAATAATATTTCTTAATTATAAAAAATTTGATTGTGCTTAGACAAAAGATTTCAAGTGTACATGTAATATTAATGCTTAGAATTCCAAACAAAATGCGGAAAAGATAACAATTTTTCTCAATTTTCTGCAATTATGTCTGGATTATAGCATAGCGTGAGACTAAGAAATTATTTTAAAATAATAACTATAACTGTAATCAGAACTAAATCTAAATAGCGTGATCTGGAGATACGGCTCTAATATAAATCGCGTAATTATCCCGCGTAGAACGCAAATACCCCTTTACCTATTTCTATTAGGTATATTCTGCCAAAATGATGGCCAATTACGCGCGTGTATAGTCAAAAACTGTTCCGCCACTTTATTACAGGTTTGCTGACTCCGAGCGGCAAATTCGGCTCCTCCCGGTTTTCGACTTCTACGAACAGCCGAAATTGCATAGCGTTTGCTGTTTCAATATTTTGCGACACGTAAACATAATAAGTGAAGACTTTATTTGTGCTAACAAGTAATATATATATATATATATTCGTGCTATATCCCTCTTCAATTTAAATGAAATCTTAAATAAAAAATATGTCTATAGGACAGGTACAAAATTAAAAGAGGTCTGACTGATTTGCACATTTTATAATACGATTTTATAGTGCTCCTCGATTTCTCTTTATAGCATCGACTTATTCGATTTTCAGTAATAATCATCCGGTTATGTCACTAGGATGGCGGAAGAGGACCTCGATCAGGCAAAGTCCTCAGTAAATTTCTATTAACGACGCGGTGTTCGAAACAATCGGCCATTAAATCGAATGATCCCGCGGTAGATAATAACTGGTAATAATCGGCCGGAGCCACCGGTTAGTTTCGACGCTGTTGGGACCCTCGCCTCGCCTCAACCCGAAACAAGCCGAGCATCGGTAATGAGAGGCCAATTAGAACACCCCGCCGATGGAATTACCCCCCGACGCTCCGAAATTCAAACTGGCTGCCGTGAGCGTTCCTCATAATGCCCGTGAGGCACGCGAGAGAGCGAGAAATCGCGTGTGAGTGCGTCGGAGTGTGATGCGCGGATACCGAAAGAATTGCTTTCCTTCCATCTCCGTTTTTCCAATAGACACGTCCTTCCAATTCACGTAAAAAAATCCGTCTATCTCATTTACCCGAAAAATCACCTTTTGTTAGTCGATGATGCATTCGATGATCTGTCATAAATGTTTATAAAAGTCAAGATAAGTGAAAAGGAAAAAATTCTATTTTGTATATTATTTTTATAAATTAAAAGTGAGATTTTAAAACATGTGCTTTTAGAGCTAAATAGTAGCATATTACTATTTATTTTTTATTTAGCCCCCTCCCTTACACACAAATACACACACACACACACACACACACACACACACACGCACAGGCAAACACACATACACATATCATAAATCTTTCTCAAATGTGTAAATAAATCGCATATTATTATCTAAAATCTCTTGATTTATTTTAAAAAACCGATTTGGAACATTACAAAAGTAATGATAAGATACAACATTTCAAACGGCTGTAGCAAAAAAACTAGACATTTTTAAGCTGTATACCTAAGGAAACTTTTGATGTAAGCCAAGAACTATACATACCAAAGTTTCAGGTAATTTCACAGAGGGCCAAAAAACCGTGGTTTTGTGCGGAGTCCTTTGTATAATAATTACTAGGTATTAAGATTCAGCCAGTCAAAAAATAGTCGAAAAATAGCTATCTTATATTTTTTATATTACTTATTTATTAAGTTAAAAAGTATATTAAAAACTAAAATAAAAGTACTAATATCGGGATATTTAAGACTATGTATAAAGGATTTCTTATTAAATTTTTTTACTAAAAATTGAGAAATTCTTTTACTTTTATAAACACATAGTAAAGCGTAAAAATAGAATACAACTTATATGTAGAAAAATAAACATTATTAGAAAAGTGTTTGCAATATTAAATCTTATCAAATATGAATCAAAATGATTTAATAATTGGACACTTTAATATAGATAACTATTAAAAAGATACATTTATTTTCGGAATTTCACAAACGAATAAAATGGAAAGGATTACAATACCTTTTTTTTTTTAATCTTTCAAAATTTATATATATAAAATTTATATATATAATTTATATATATCTTATAAAATTTATATATATATATATATATATATATATATATATATATATATACACATACATCAATAAATCATATTAATATTTGCATTTATAGTTACTTTAAGAAAATTATTATTCTGTTTATGGCTTACATTCTCTTAAATGTGATTTTTTTATACCACTTGCACTGATATTCTTTTAATTTTAGTAGAATAGAGATCCTAGCAAAAGTAGTTATTAAAACGAGAATTTATTTTTTAAAAAATAATATCGAATAATTTATCGTTTTGTAAGAATGAAACTAACGTTTGATGAAACGAAATCATTCAAGCTATTGCTACAGGAAGATGGACGCCTCGTTGCGACGGTGTGTGCGTCAAGAAAAGTGACCGGCCACGTGAATCCGCGCGGAGACAGCTCCAATGTAAAGAGAAAGAGAAAAAAAGCCGATGGAAGTGAGGTGGTCGTTACTTGTCGCGCTCAATTTGCAATCGCGTATAATTAACCGGAGTATGAAAAACGGTCCGCCACGTGCTACCGTCGCTGCCAACGCTGCCGAGATTTATAGTTATTAATTTTATAATAGACTTATCAGGCGAAGGAAGCTTAAGCGTATGGCGGCTCACGAGCGAGCGCACGTTTAACCGAAAGTAAAGCGAGACGAGATCGGTGGGCCCGCCGAACAGGAGCAATCTGCATTTTTAATTGGCGAAATAACTCACGCGCGATTCCAACAAAACGTGCGATTAATTGTAATTAACCAAATTGATTTTCCTGCCGCAGCAAGGGCACCGGTTGTCGATTCCCCGACCGGCAACACTGACGCAACGGCATCCGGCGTAGCCGCATCCGTCGTCCCATTAAAGGGTTAGTCAAGACTTCATTACTTCATTAATCACGCGGACTATCACGGCCGCCTCCATTTGTTTTTGCCAAATTAATCAGGCAATGGCGCCCGTGAAACTTATGCATACTCAAGTTACTCACTATTGATTCACTTCGAGCTTCTCATATCTTATCTATCACGCGTAGCTTAACGCGATCGATCACGCGGGTGCAGCAATGAATATCGATCGCTCCGTGCAATTAATCTATGTAGTAAAATAATTCGCCAGCGGATGCGGAATCAATTTCGAATCTTGAAATCTAGAAAATTCTCTGAAGAAGGATACTTTATGTGGTATCGCTCATTGTCAATATGTGGATATGAAAAAGAAATCTTGAGAAGTTACATCGATACTGTACATTGTCGTATATTGCGACTTTCATTAAATTTCAACAACTACTTGACAGTTTCCTAGCTGAAGATAGACTCTAGATTGATCATAAAATATACGATTGTAAATTTAGGTAGCACAAATCATTTCGTATTCTGCGCGCATGTATTCCTATGTTTATGATTTATTCAGCGTTGCGAGGAAAGCGCCTTCAATTGTGTTGGATGATTTATGCCACTCGTTGTCCGAATATAAAGTTCATAATGCCATTGTCATTCCGCGCAATGATATTACCGTTTACAATTTTTCGTTGTTTGTGATGGAAGTCGCATTTCTTTTCATATTACAGGAAACGGGGGGGGGGGAGGGGGGGAACGTTCCTTTTTTTATAGTGTTCATCAGATCTCACGGATTCTTTCGATCATCTCGATAGTGGCGCGGAAACGAGAAGAGGCAGCGATTGTATTCCGCTCGAATTCCAACAAGGTGTAGCCGTGCAAAAACACCTTGTGCAACATTTCGGTAGGTGATTTACGTTTTAATCTAGCGTTAACGACTTCGCGTAGACAGGCGAAACTAATGGCGAGGCCAAGACCAATCGCGTCTATGAAGCGCGGAGCACAAAAGCTACTCTCTCGAGGTTCCATCACATCAGGTTGACAAAGCGAATATTTCTGGTCTGTTATTGCTAGGAATTCAATCTCAATAGCTATGCTAGAATAATACCTTTTTTTTCTTGAATTCTCTCAACGAAATTTTTTATGTTAAATTTTATATTTCATGGCCGAGCGAATTTAATGAAAAGAATAATTATGTCGAAATCGCATATTTCCCAGTTATAAATTTTTTCGTAAACTTACTATTAGTTTTGCATTAAGAAATGTTGGATTTAACTCGTTGCTGTTTTTAAATAGTTGATATCAAATAGTTTTATAAATAGTTTAATAATAGTTTAATAAACTTGTTAATTTAATTTTTTTTTATAAAGTTTGTTGAAATTTATATATAACAATTTACATATGACATAGTAATATAATTCAATTTATAATTTTGTTAATAAAATTTGTCTTTTTTACAGCTAAATCAATCTAATTTGAATTTGCCATCTAAGTTAACACAGTTAATATAAGCATAAAATATTTGTTATAAAAATATTTGCTATAAAAATATTTGTTTCTTATCATCATTCGTTAATATATTTCTGAGAATTCTTGATAATTATAATTTATATCTCGATACGAAAAATAAGAATTACATTTCCAGTTAGAAACATCATTGGCAATGTCAAATCTATTTTCTATACATATAAGAGCAAGATTAAAAATCAAGAAGCTAGAAATGTAAGGAGCGAGCAATGCTATGTTTATGAGAAAGTCTTTTTGACTTGTAATATTTTTAAGCGGACATACCGATGTCGGATTCATGCGAATTTATGCGTTTTGCGCGCGCGCAAAGAGGTATAGCCACGTGTATCGATGCGGCGATCGCCGCGTTTAATTAGGAATCCTTCTGGGAACGATCAGGAAACGCATCCCGATATACCGGCACGTCCCCACTGCGAGGCAAACGCGTTTTCGGATGCGAATACGAAAGCATTAAATACGTTATCGCGAGCGGTTGTGTTATGAGCGGTGCGATCACAGAAGAATTTATTTTCTTCTCGCATACCGTGCGATTTACGCAAATTGTTGTGCCTCGGGATACCCTCTTAACTCTTCTTAATTAAGGATTTGTTCGATCGATTGGTTCACGCCTTTCCTTCGCGTAAATCTAACTGACGAAACAATACACACTTACGTAACAATATTTTTATTACGGCCTAAAGTTAGAATCTGCGCATAGTGGAGCAAATATTAGGAATATAAATAAATATTAAATTTTGGAAATCAAAATCTCGGAATAAAAATTAAATGTAATGCACAATTAAATGTAATGAATATAAATAAGTGTAAAGTCATATCTTATACTTGTATTCATTGTATGTTTAATTCTTATTCGATATGTTTAATTCTTATTCTGAATTTTTATTTCCAAAATTTAATATTTATTTCTATTCCTAATATATATTTTTTCCATTGTACGCAGAGCTTTACTCTACAATAATACTGCAGAGATTTGAATATAATTTGTATGTCCTACAATGACAGAAATATAATGAAGACATTCGTAAGAGAAATTCAATTGGCACACGTTTCGTATCGTTTTGTATGCTAATTTTCAATGTCAGTTAGATCTCGCCATGTATGTACACACGTATGTACTCTGTCGCGCTGCGCATGTATGCGTACATTTACTGTGTGCTATTTGTGAGGCATTGTTTGAAAAGCGTGAAAGTACGCGGGGGAAAAATTTGGAAAAATTCACCGGATGGAATATTATGACGCTACGAAGAATGGTAGCTACCGCCATGCGCTTTAATTTCGCGTTAACGACTTCATGTAGTCGGCCGAGACTAATGATAAGGGCGAGTCCGGAATCGTATCTATCAAACAAACAATAAAGAGAGGAGAGAGGGAGAGAGAGGGGGGGAGAGAGAAGGAGGGGAAAAGAAATAGAAGGAGATGGAAGGAGAGAAACAGAGTATCCTTGGCGCTCGCCATTTTTTTGATGGCCGCACGGGAAAAGGTGTGAACTCCTTAAGCTGCCGAGGTGTCGGCTCGTCAGCAGTCAGGAAGGTGTTGGGCCGCGATCATTTATTATCTCGAGATTGAATTTCTCCTCGGCTCGGCCAGCGCCTCGGTTTAATTAAAATATCGTTATGGGTAGGCGGGGATTCCCGCCGCCGTCATCTCTCGCCTCGCCTCGCCTCGCCTCGCCTCGCCTCGCCTCGCGTTGCCTTCGCTTCTGCTTCACCTCGTCTTACCGCACCTCGTCTCCTTCTCTTTTTGAAAGCGGATGACCAGGAGAACCCTGGTCTGGGGGAAATACGCGGTGCTTCCGTTGCCCTCTCGTCTCCCCTCGATCACGAACCAGCGCGGAGCGGCACGACGTCGCGCGGCCGGTCGATGCGGAATTATTCCGCTGGCTTCAATTTATCAACATTCTGCTGTTCGTATATTTCTCAATTTTTAAGCCCTTCGGCTTCAGGATTGCATACATTCAGTATCTTGCGTAAGCAAATTCGGGCAATGATTAATGGTATTTTGAATCAAATTTCTCGGATAACACGATGTTACTCTTAATCGTTGCTATTTATTTGTCACAAATGATTAAGTACTCATTATACTCTTTCACTTCTCTCTTTTTTTCTCTGTACATTTGTTAATATTTTCTTATTTATAGACCATTTTTTCTTTTAAAAAAAAACAGAAATAGGTTTCGAAAATTTTTTGAAGACACTGCTTATTCATAATAATTGTATAATCGATTAATCGATTATAATCGATCCATTAAAATATTTTCTAAAAAAATTATCTCAATTTTTTTAAAGAAATTACATCACTTTCTAATATTTGTAATAAATATGAAGAAACTATTACCCCGAGGAAAAAACGACAAAAAGGTTGCATCATTCTCCAAGCGTAACTTGTTAGATCTGTTCAAAATTTAATTTACATATATCATTGGATGATAACGATAACAAGTTGTTTGTCAACAAATCTGGCGAGCAAAGAATTAGTCGACTAAACACGCCGATTTGCTTCTTTAATTCTTCCCGTTTAAAAGCGGCCGGTTGACAGATTACAGCCCGCGAAAGAATCAGCGAAGCGGATCGGCGGCGCGGCCGCATTTATCCGTCTCGCGATCAAAAAGTGATCAATACGGGCCGATCTTGACCCGAGCGATAACGAGGTATTAACGATCAGAGCCGAACCAGTTCGAAGGAAGGAAGGTTGCTCACGGACGAGGCTCACATTTTGCCGATCGGCCGAGACCATCCCATCCGATCGTTCTTTCTCTTTTTTTCACACTTTTTCTCTTTCTTTTTCTTCTCTTTCTCTTCTATCCACTCTCCAGCAAGCCTTTTGTCTCGGATCGTCTCGGGGTTTTCGATTATCGTCCGGTACCAGGCACCGTAACGATCGCCTAACTCAGTGGGCCTGCCCCCAACAAACGGCGACTCCACCTCCGTAAGACACCGGACTTCACTTTTTGCATTTAAATTAATTTGCGTCGATTAATTTTTAATTAAATCCGAGCCTGGGTTCGGCCAGGCGCGAAACTCTTCGCGTCAAACGTACCGGTCGGCCGATCGAATAATATTCCCGACTGCTTTTCTGGAGCCCTCTACGAAGCGGCCTGGGCAATTTGATGGTGCTGCGATTGGACGTGCGCGAATTTATGATTCGAGAAGATTGGGATTCGAGAAGATTTGAAAATTCAAAGGAACTCTGCAAAAGGCGCGACTTGATTCGATGCTTAGATAATTGAATCCGCAATTTTGAAAATAACAATAACTGTAAGAATCAAATTTATTTTAAATTGATCCTTCAGCCTTGTCTCTTTCTCTTTCCTATAGTTTGTTATTATAGTTTGGATATTTACATCTTTTTTCGCAAAATAATTTATATAAATAATAGTTGTATATTTATTATGAAACGAGAATTTAAAAAATTATATGTACTGTCAGTATTTCCCCTCAAAACTAAGGTAAACAGATTTGTTTTTATTATATATAAACTAAAAATAGAAATACATTATTACATAGAGACTTTGTAACAAAATTCAATTTCCATATATGCGACTTTCTTTGTGACAAACGAGATTTACAAGACACTTTTAGAAGAGGCGACAAATCTACAAGAGTATAGTAACGGACTTTCAATAAATCACCGAAACTCCTTCACAAGTGAAAATTCGCATCGGAATATGTTCGCGTTCTCTTCTTCCATTCATTTTGTCTTCTTTTCTCCTTCTTTTTCGTTCAATCTTCGTCCGCGAATATTCCGATGGATCCTCCGTACGAAAAGGCAATGCGGCGTTCATAAAACGGTCATAAAACACTAAACGGCTGTAAAGTTGCTGCCCCAAAACGCGCGTTGGCGCTTCGGCGTTGTTCCGACTGTTGTTGTTATTGTTGTTGTGGGAGCAACGCGAAATGCGTTCCTTCGCAATACGGCAAGATAGAGACACGCACCTTCGACGTTAAATCACTCCTTAACCACGCCCAATCCCTTTTCTTTCTCTTCTTCTCTGCTCGCGTATCCTTTCCGACGCGTTTTGCTCAAAATTCCCGCATCAGACCAAAAAATCATTAATGGAGAATATACGGATTCTTTAATTTCTGAAGCGCATACATTGTAAATTCGATGACTTAATTGCAACATAAATAAATTGTCAATCTGATTTTCGCTTTGAAAAAAAATTTCAATTTTTTTTTTAATTAGTTTATCTCGAGTATATAATTCTTGTAATTACAGATCGTAATTACAAACAATCAGCGTGTAATTAAAAGAAATATAAGATTTACAAAATATATAATTATGTATAAGATTTTACCAAATAACATGAAAAGTTCTTGTCTATGTTATATTATATATTACATAAACAATTATTATTTATGGGCGATTCAGATTCGATTCCTGGCTAAGATGACATTTTACAATACATATTTCCTGTGGAGAGGATAATAAAAGGAATTTTTAATCGATATTAAAGAAATCATTTGATTATCGAATTATAGAACTGTTATGTTATAATTCTGCTCGTGATTAATGATATAATTATTTGATATTTATTTATTTCATATAAAAATTTAGGCACTTGCCGAAGAATTGGTATGATTTCTCTCAATTATTGTTTATTACTATTTACTTCAATAAATTCATAAATCTTGCCTTCGGATTCATACTTTTATGTTGAATTTGTATTTGTATGTATGTTTTTCTCCTTTACATCGAATTCGACAAGCTTCCACAGTCTTGTTCCGTTTGTTTCTAATTTTCCATATCCAAGTTTTTCAAATTTTTGACATCTATCTAAATCTTAAGACGGTTATAATCTTGAATGGTGAAACTTCTGAAGAGCTGATCAATCCTTTAGCTAAACCGAATGTTTTATTTAATAAACAAGTCCGCATTCATTTTCGCACTATTAGTCGGTCGCTTCTCGCGTATCGGCGCAACGCTCGTTACGAAGAAAGCATGAAAATGTATCACGATAACTATTGCAAGCACCCTTATCAGTTTCGCAGCCGATCTATCGTCCACGAATGTAGAACTTACCCGATATTGAATCTTAATTCGCTCGCGCGCAGAGCTTCAATCCTTCAGAGCTTAAATCCCGCATGGTGAATCTTGATTAAATTCTTACCATCCTGTGCCCCACTCTCGGACAATCGCGCTAATTATAAGACTTCCGGCAGAATCTACGAAGTTAGTCACTAATAATTTCCGGCCGATGATTCTGGACGACGCAAGGACTATCACTGAGTTCAATCATCTCGATCGATGCAAAATAATTGCTACCACACGGTAATAATTTGCTAAATCGAAAGAGAGCGAGATGTAAAGCTTTTTTAAAGCGGAACATGATCAATCCACGGGCCAATCTTACGCTCGGATTAGACTTCAGATCGTAACACGTGTTAAGCTGAAATGAGGCAAACAACTTTGCCTCAAATAACAGAGGCAATTATAATTACGTAGTTAGATGACGCTGTTTACGCGCCACATTTATATAATTAGCGGATAATAGCTGTGCTAGCCAGTGACTGTAAATATATAATAGACGAGGCTTATAAATAAAAGCTCATAGCTGCATACATGCGCAACGTTAAATGAATATCCACTAAATTAATAAAGACACGTCATCTCGGTTAAATTTCTTCCGACAAAAAGTTTCGATCACGTATTTAAAATTTAGTTTTTCATATTACATAATATATTTTAAAAGTCATGACTTGTTCCCGATAGTTTCCTATGGACATGTTTCCTTTAGACATGTTATATGTAATAGTTAAGCATCGAAAGTGCTCAAGATATTCAGATGCTTTAGATATTCAGATTCTCGAATTTCTTGGGTAGAAACTTCGAACTTCTTTCAATTCACGAAGCCTCTGCTTGTCAGCACGTCAGGTCCTTATTATATAAAAATTCGCAGATTCCCATTTCCGCAGATTTAGATCAACGATTGTTTAGAAGACCTCTACCTTGACGGCTGGAATAACAGGTTCTTCTATAAATGGGAGTCGGCCACAGTTAACAGTTATATACCTGTTCGCTTGTCACGCGGGCAACTCGATGCCGATCATTTTACGTCACGAACTTCCTTCGTTCACTCTATACTGTGTTACGACTGATAGATATTATATAGCTAATAAGACGGCAAATATTGGCTTATTACTATTAATCATGCGTGTTTCCTCTATCGGCACCGTTATAGCAAATCCATGTCGTTATTTAAACGAAGGGTTGGGATATCCTTCATTATTGGAAGAAAATCACAGTTAATAGAAATATCAAAGTGCTCAAAGTAGTGATTGTACGATATATGGAATACTGTAAATTGTAAATTTTACTAAATAATCAGATTGATTCTACGTCTGATGCAGAAATTCAATCCTCCATTGAGCTTTTTACGACAATTAAAATTGATTTGTTAGATTACAATTAAAATTGATTTGTTATGATTGCGCTCAAGTTCAAAATCTTATTTCCGTTATTATATTTTAATGCAGTAGCATCACTGTTGTCGGATAAACATCTCAAGAATTTGTAAAAGAGCATTAGTTAACATTTTATAGATAAGCATCATGATACTGCATAAATTATTTATTTAGTTGTTAATTGAGACTATGGCTGTGTTTCAAAATTGATTGCCAGTGCTGCGAGCATTACGTCATAAAAGCATGCTGCCAGTAGCGTTTCAATTTTAATAAGCATTTAATAAGCTATTGCTGCAATTGTGGATGTCAAATTGGAATTGGATATTTTGAGTACTGACTGCGAAAATAAACAGCATAACAGCTTAATTAATTTGATCTCGAAATATGGACAGAAATATACAGAAAAAATTCTTATTTGAAACTATTCTAAAGTTAGCAATTTATTCTAGCGAAGAATCTAGTGATTCAGATTTAGCAGAAGTAATATATAATTATTACGAATAAATACCAAGAATAGCAAAAATGCATTGCAGAAATTATGTCGAAGATGTAGTTTGGCAATATACTGACATTGATTTTAAAAGTCATTTTCAGTAAATTATTTATTAAATTATTATTTATTATTTATTAGTAATGTAAATATATTTCGTATGAAATTATGTATATTTATGTATATTTATATATGTTCTCGCATAAAAAATGTTTTATCTTTACATATAATACAATTTAAATCCAACAAATGTAATAGTAATATATAGCTTAAGCAAAAAGTATTGGATCGATAAACTATCTCGAAAACAACACATTAAAAAAAAAGTTAAAATAGAAAAGCTGTATGATCTAGAAAGGAATAAATAATTTCAAAAAAATAAAATTAATTTAAAAAAAAAATCAATTTTTTAAGATTATATTATCATCACTATTTTTTATTAATAAATTATTGATTGCTCGATAACCTTAATATTTTTATATGTAGAATAATTACAGGGATTATATTATGTATATATTATGTAAAAAAAGTTACATAATTTTAAAGTCTTGGTATCACGATATTTTATCAGCCCGATATTTTTTACTTACTCTATGTTCCGTATTTGCTATATATATTTAGGTTGCCGCACATGTTACATTCTCTCGTTACTTAGCTCGGATCTTTTCGTAATTATTCGGGTTTTCTCAAAATCGAAGATCATTGGCGTTTCTCCGAATTGTAAGACAAATCAGAATCTTTTAGACAGTCAGACAGTATACATTTTTAATAACTAATCACTGCCGGCCTTCTTGTATGGTATTCAGTTAAATATATTAGTTTTCCTCGGAGTTTCCTGAATTATTAATATCCATCTCACAATATTAAATTAGAAGTATTATTTCGGCTGTGTCGACTGTGGATCTCTCGAAACTTCACACAGTAAAGTACAAAACACTCTATATGTAATATATTTTGAACAGCCATGATTCGCCATCTTAATGTTGTAGCTGCCTCACCTCTGTAGCCGCAGTAGTCACAGCAGGAAGTGACGACAAAATCAATGATGTCATTATTCTCTCGCAGCATTATTCACAGTATGCTGGTGGTGAATTTGGAACGATGCTCATAGTGCTGCCAGCGCTGACAATCAATTTTGGAACACAGCCTATATTAGACTGGATGTGTTAAACTAACCTTAATTTTTTTACTGTATTCGTTTTGCTCAAAATCACGCAAATTACGAAATTAATTAGATCACGATGGAATTGAAATTCCAATCAGAACCAAACCGCTACCAAGAACCGCAATCATCGTTGCGGCTCAATGACTCATCTGCTTTCTGGCGTGGGTGCATCTCGTCCAGGTGTTTCTTTCTTCTTCACCTCTCGCCCTTCCTCAAGAAAGAGGAGCTCGGACCGATAAAGACGTTGTAAAATGAATGCACAACGCTCTGTATCTTGGTTCTCACACCTCGAAGACGGTGCGGCACATGGTCAAAGGCCCGCGGGGGGTAAGGCCGTCGGACCGCGGGGCTAATTGATACGTAAGATTACGTTCCCCAGCCTGTCCCTCTCCCCGACCCCTTTCTTTTTCTCGCCCCTGTTTCCTTGACCTCGGCAGGATGATTGGTTGTCAGACCAGAGACCGATCACTAAATCTCTCGAGTTCGGCTTGTTTCTGAGCCGCGCGATTCCTGCCGCACCGTCACGGCTCTGCGGCAACATGAACTTTTAAATAACATCCTCCGGCGATTTTCATGGAAAACGCCGCATCGTACGAGCAAGCTGTAAACAAATTCGTGAATTTAATGTCGCCGAATCGCCGTTTACGTTGATATATTAACGCAACATTCGGAGGACATTCAAACAATGTTTCAATCAGGAATGATTTTAATATAAGATATAATCTGGTAATCTATTTCATTAAAAAATTTAATGTATTGTGAATTCAATTCCGTTAATTGCATGGAGTTATTTTTTTACTCATACATTCATTCAACTCCTGCTGAATTTGTTGGTTAGGCCAAACCGAGTCCATAAAAATCATTCCATAGAAATTGGTTGACAGCTGATAGTCTTTTTTTTCTACCATTGAATCGATGACAGTTCTATATTGATGGAAGGATAACGCGACTAGGTGAATTAGGTTTCATGGATCCCCCGTGGTCACCTTCCAGAGAAGTGTTAAGTAATATATTACGTGAGCAACACCTGGAACCACGCGCGGATGACTGCACAAAAGCGCTTCCCTTCGGCCGAGATGACTTGTTAACACCCCCTGACACAACCACCGATATTAACTTTACCCCCACAGAGATTACTCGATAAGATTGGAACCCTGCCCTTTTTTTTATCTAGCAAAACTGATTCATTTCGATTAATTGCCGCGGCTCCTTATCGAAGAATTTATTTTCTCTCTTTCCTATTTATTTCTCTCTTTTTCCTTCTTCTTTTTTCTTTAATATCCCCCAATGAAATAAGAAATTTATAACTTTATTTAATTTATGATTGAAAAATGTTTTATATATATTCTTTTTATCATATATAATATATAATATATGTAACTTTGATTATTATCTATAATTACAATTTTATAAAGGTAATGTGCCTACATTTACCGATTTGTGATGAAAGATAAATGTTTTTTAAGATATACTAATTAACTAATAACTTACCCCTGAAATTTAATTTAGGAGTTATTTGGAAGTAGACGCGCGAAATTATTCAAGATGGATAACACGAGATAATGAGGAGGTGCGTAGGATCTACTGGGGGATTAGACAAGTATCGAAAAGTCATGTAGTATGACCCGTTAGCGATTCCTCTCAAGAGGATTTTCATATTCGTTCGATTAACCGTTCATACATAGAGCCATAGAAGATCAAGTCGAACCAGGACCTTGTGAGGCACGAGGCTCAATCGTGCCATGTAGTATGCGGTGAGTGAGAGAGAGGCGGGGAGGGAGAATGAGTGAATGAGTGAGTGAGTGTGCGAGAGAGAGAGAGAGAGAGAGGGGGGAGAGAGGGAGGGAGGGAGGGAGGGAGGGGAGTCCGGCGGAGGGGTACAGAAAGTGTCGGGCAATACTTTCCAGATCGTCCGTCGCGCCGCTTGACGTCTTAATGCACGTCGAGAATAATCTCACCGCCAATTTATTACACTCTTTCTCATTTCTTTTCCGGACCTTTCGCCCCGCATCCGCGGCGCACCTACTGGACCCTTCCTTTTGTACCCTCTCCGACGAGAAGAGAGCAGGCCTTCTCTTCGTCCGTTGCACCGCTCACCTCACTGCTCATCTTCCTTTCTCCGCCTCGAAAATCGCCTGCGTCAGCGCAGCACCGCTCGCACCTAATAGAATACATAATTTGAATTTTTGAGTTATACGATGAGAATGAGAGAGAGAAGCTGGATGACGTGTAATGCGACGAGAGAAGCGCGGGGCACAGGGCGGCAGAGGACAGACGTGCCGCGCGATAAATTTATAAGTTTTATGAGGATTTGGGGGAGCTGCCGACTGCGATACGCCGATCTGTATCTCTTTGACGTAGATCCGCTTTCTTTACGCGGCATTCGAAATAATCCCGCCGATGGTGATCACTTATGTGGATGACATAATTAGAAGGTTAGACAACCAGGATCGATATCGAATCTGCGGGAAAAGATTGATAGAGAATTAAAGTAAAATATGAAGAGCAATTTTGCATCGAAGAGACGGATATATTTAATCCAAAAAAAAAATAAAAACAAAAAAAAGAAATAAGACGCGTTGTTTTTTTTACAAGTATGTTTCCTCGCAAAAGAGGATGTTTATTTATTACTTTTATTAGTTTACGTAAATTACAAAATCTTAAGAATTCATACCGTGTTCAAATCTCATTGTCAGCGTCCTTATTTCAATTCATCAGCGAAATCCGACGAAGCGTGAAGAAATCATCGGGGGCTCGGTGGTCCCCCGATGACGAAAGACTCAGTAAATCTTATGCTCGTATAATAATTTAATAACGGGCTCGCACTGGTATGCGCGACCCACACCTTATTTAGGTGACAGTTTGGGTGCCTCTTATGTTCATAAATAATCATTCTCGGATTAAGAAGAGGCAGCACTCGTGGAATTCATGTGTTAGCCCCGGAAATTTGGTCCTGCTTTGAGAACCCGCTTCGAGAAAGGATTTGTAATGAAGCAGCGTCCGCCGTCGAATAACCGCATCTATTTTTTTAGCGTTTTTAAATGCTCACTCCTTCTTAGCTTCCATGCGTGTTTTATAATTTTTATATAATTGTTATGTATATGTTTATTTATTATATATATGTTTTAATAAAATGTGATTAAATTATACGTTAGTCAAAGTGAATTTCCTTCGTAGTGATTGTAGAAATTGTTCAAGACGCTGAGAGCAATTGAAATATACCTTCATTATCTTCTGTTAAATATTTTCAATATTAACATGTGTTTATAAAGAATAACTTCATTTTTGTAATTTAATCGAACTTTTTTATGTTTATACTTAGCTAATGATATAGGTGCTAACTGCACCTTCATTGCAATCACAGAATCATTATTGGTTTTCGTATAAATGTGCTTGATCCTTTTAAAGAATTTAAATTTAGAGCAAGTAAGAAACTGAATTCTTTTAAAAAAATTGTTAAATATTCTGATTAATTACGATACATATATAATGGTTAAAATTACGTTGAATATTTCACTTAGAATTTCAAAAGATAATAAATATGTAAAAAGAATGAATACAACTTTCTGATAAAAAGATATTATTGTTGGTAATTCAATATCAATGTCAGGTGACTTCGACGATCCTTATTGTGACAATAATTTCATTTCGGACCATGAACTTTTGGTTCACGAGCTTTGCTCGTAAATATGGTGATTATCGTTTGCGCTTATTAAATCCGTCTAAGTCCGATCACTCTCTTTTTCTTTTCTCTTTCTTCTCTCCGTATCTATCCATGTCCTCGGGCACCCATGTTCTCCCCTCCTTCTACCGTAGCCCACTCGACAACGCGGCGGTTCTCCAATCAGCGGCGCGGATGCGAAGGGAGTTCGCGGTTCCTCTTACCTCTTGGACTCTACCGATGCTAATTTCACGGGGCTCGCGAAGCCTATTGCTTCGGCAGCAACGTGGCAGCAACGCGGCGTTTCGTTTCCCCCTCGCGGCGGCTTTACTGATGATGATGAGATGATCACTTAATTTGGCCAACAGCTGCCGCGCTCCTTCGCCCTCCCTTCTTCATCTCGTTCTTCCAGCCCTCTCTCTTCTTCCAGCCCTCTCCTTCTTCTCTTACTTCTTCTACGTCGTCTTCTTCTACCCTCTCTTCTTTTTGTCCGCTCATTCTTTTACCGGCTCGTCTTCACCAATCTAAAGGGACGACTTTTGAAAGAGACACTCGTAGCAATGAAAAAATATCGCGGCAAATTTGTTGCGATGGTTACGCATCGGCGATAATTAGACTCATTCTTCTCTCAATGCATCTCTGCTCCAAAATCGAAATCCTTCAAAACCAAATGCACAAATTCTTGAAATATTGATTAACCGATTTGCAGAATATTCTTTCCCTCTCAAGTATTTTTATGTATTTTAATGTTACTATATCTGCTAACATATACACTTTCTTCGCCAAGCCTGAAAATAACTTGAGGATGCAAGCGTAGTTTCGTTACTCGTGATTTATATTCATCGTCGACGCCGGTCGTTCGTCTCCGCGCAAGTTTCGTGTCGGCAGAGTTTTTCCGCGACGGTGAGGCTAGGCGATACGTTTTCCAACGGAAACCGGCGTTGAAACAATGAACCGACCAACCGGCGTGCTCCTTGCAAATCTCCAGACTTAGCGCCCCCATTGTCACCCTCCCCTCCCCCCCTCCCGAGCAGCCCTTTCCCGCTCTTCCGTTTCTTCCCTCACTCCATCCCTGTGGGCGAAGGGTGCTTTGCGGATTTAGACAGCCCCGATCGCCATGGCAACCGTGGCGAATGCCGGCCTCTCGAACTTGTTCCACGCGCACGAACCGGAACGCGCGTTTTCGCGCCGCAAACGGCCGATACGAGCGATCATTCCGCGCCGTGCCAATCCCCCGTAAAAAGTGCTCCGTATTGTGCGTCGGTCATTGAATACAGATTAAAGTGCCAATTGCGCCACAGAACAACTTCGATTCCGATGTATTTTGCGAGAGGAGAATGATGAGATGGATGGATCTTTGTTTCAATGCTCGGAGATTTAAAGTCAAAGCGTGAGAGAGGTCGGTTAAATGGAATAACCAAGAAAATTTTCAAGTTAATGAAATTAATACGCTTTAACAATAAGTCGATCGTTTTAATTGTCGGCGATGAATCTGTTTAAATAATATATCTTATTTTTTAAGTTATTAAATTTATAGAGTTCATAGAGTTCCTGAAATTTCAAATTTTTATTTATTTTACAACTTCAAAAGAAATTATTAATCCTCGCAATCTTAATTATTTGGAGAATAGATTTCGATTGGATTTTATAAATTTTTATATTTAACACTTAAAATAATCATATAGTTTTTAAAATAAAGATTAGATCTATTCTATATATCTTTGGATTCTACAGACTTCAGATTTTCATTTCACTTATTTTTTTATAATGTTTAGAATTTCTTCCTTTTGATATTTCAAATTTTTTTCAATTTTTATATTGTCCAAAAAAGAATTTAAAATAATAATTTCGAAAAGTTTAATTTATTAAAATAATAACTCTTGTCATTGAATTTTGTCATTGTTCGCAACAATGTCGTATTTCATTCTGTGACGCTAACGTCGTATATTTCAACCGACGGCTGTGTCGGATTTACCGTTTTAATTTCTGACGGGATTGAAGCAGGAAGAAAGAATAAAGATATCGCAGGCACACCCGGGGGATTCTTTTCCTTGGAGAACGTGAAACAAAGTGCAGGCGAGGTACGTTCATCACGAGTTATTAAACAAGGTAACAAAAAATCGACGAAAAAGAAATTAAGAGATAGACTCAGCTAATCATCACGTTTGGTTATAATAAATGGAGATTAAATCGTCCTTGAAAGTAATTCTTTATAATATATTGCGATTATTATTAGTTTATTAATATCAATACAATTGTTGTCATTATTTTAAATACAAATAGCATTTTTTAAAAAACAAAATTAAAGAATTTTTTATGATAAAAAAGATTACAGAATTTACGATACGGAGCCTTGTGTTAATTTGTAATTTATTTGCAATATTAGATGTTAGCTGCATTGTTAAAAATATTTAATTATTATTATCAGCATATAATTATAAATTCAATTTGTATATATCCTTGAGTTGATGCGAGATTTGCTCTTATCAGGAATTGGAGGAACATATTATGTATTAAATTATGGCCGGAGGCTGGCCATAGTGATATCGATGCAGCAGACGGGGGTGGCAGAAGGTGAGTCAGCCTTGTCTCGCGAAATTAACTCTCGAGATCGCCACTGCCCTCAAAGGATAATTTCATTTGGCAGCGAATCCTGGCTGCCCGCTGGCTGTCTGGCCGCCATTTTCTCTTTCATTCTCTAGTTTTCTTTTTTATTTGCCAAAGAATTTCTTGTATTCTTGTCGCAATTTTCATTCTTTTCGTCATCTATGTCACAAGCAAAACTAACGTTTTAATATAAAACACAAGTCGATACAATTTATTTAGCAATTTCTGGATTTCGGGAAAAGCCTAATTTCAGCTTGCGTCTCTTTGAAGAGGAGCCAAACTTTTCCTAAAAAGAGCGAAAGGATGGACTTATAAGCTTTAATGAACGTGATAAACCGCGAAAGCCGGACGAAAAGGACAATATCAGTATTACGGGTTAGAACAAGGGCGAAGAAAAAGTAAAATCCACACCTTCCCACAAAGACGGTCAAGAGAATGACGTGAAAACGTCTCCATTTGCGGAATAGAGTCCGATTTTTTCAAAGTCCATCTTCCAAACTTTATCCTCGAGGGTTGTTCACCCTTAGATTTTACCCTTGTCTGTGACTTTCACGAAGAACTTCGAGTATCCTGATTGGCGTTTATCGAACACGCAAAAAGTCTTTGCGTTCTTTGTCGATTCTCCAGAAAGAATTACGAGAACGATCTCAGATTTTCCTGAACATACCATTGACATTTAACATCCTTTAATATCATTCTGATGCGAATATAAAATAAAATACTAATAATATGTCATTTTCTATTAATATATTTTCACTACGTCACTTTTTGAGCAAATACAATATTTATTTTTGTTTATTAAATATATAAGTATAAGTTAAAATCTTTTTCCTCTTACAGAATTGGAGACAAAAGTTTTAACAAGTTAAATTTCAAAATTATATTTTTTTAAACAGATTTCTATATTCTATATTTCATCTATTTTGTTCTGTTGTATATTTTTCGGTATATCCAATGACATGTCGCGATACGAAAAATTTTATTTTATTTTATGTATATACGTTTTGCTTTATCATTATATAAAATGAGACATAAATAAGATGAAATAAGTTATAGCGATAAATGTTGTAACGTTATAATGAAACAAAATCTTGGCACGCATCTCTTTCTCTCGCGAGCATGCAATAACGATCCCTTTCCCGGGGTAACTACCCTCTCTCCTACCTGTAACATCAATTAAAATTCTCGTGGTCGATGCGTCGCTGTTTCGCGCGATCGTCCGACGTTTTTAATTGGATTAGAGTGAGACAGCTAGCGCGACCGAGGGGAAGGTGGCTCGTTTCGAGGGTGCGAGATTGCGGGAAGGGATCGGTAGGATATTTCGAGGTAGGGCGGGGGTGGGTTTGCGAGATAGCGAGGTAAATGACAGAGATGAGCAACTTTGCGTTCCCTTTTCCAGCCGATTCCACTGATTCCACCGGAAAAGAAACATCATCGGAAATGAGGAACTTAACTTCTCTATCACAGTTTAATTTGCTTCCATTGAAAATTTTATGCCGCATTTTTAAGAATCGCTAATCCTCACGACGTTGTTCGTTACTAATGTTACAGTTCAAGCTTAATTAATTATTGCTTTTGATCTTATTGCTTTGAAGCAAGCAATAATTTTGTGAACGATACGGAATCAATACGGTTTTTTTCTCATTTCGAATTTCAAAATACACCATGATAAACGAGTGATCCGCATCGTGCGTCGCATCTGTACTCGCAACACGCCGCATTAATTATGTATTCAATAAATTTTAAACGCATTGAAATGAATTCAAATTGCAGATTAATATTAAACGGCGTGCACTAATTGGCCGGCCAATTATGCAGCGTTAATTAAACATTAGAAGAGATGGCGGCTAATCTGAACACGATTTCGCCATCTATCCGATTTTCTTGGGAGTTAAGTAGACTTTCACGATAAAACAGTGCCATCTCCGAATCAAAGTTGTAATTACCCTATCTTAAGTTTTCTATATAGTACCATCGGTCGAATTTTCTTTTCTGTATTTTTATTGCATCCCGACTGTCAATCATTTTTGATAATCTGCAATGTGTCTAATATTAAAAAAAATATTTTTTCTTCTCAAAATAGAAACTATCTACATGTAACATTTATAACCGTGTTTTGTAATATGTTTTATACATATTGTATTTTTGAAAAATATTCTCTAAATATACTTTTCATTACATATACAGGGTGAATCTTAATGATTCAATGTTTTATCATAGAAGATAATTACCGATTGCAACTATAATCATTAATCCATAGTTGATTGTGATAACTGCTTGAGTCGATAATTTTATAAATATACTTCTTAAAGTATTAAAATATAATTCTTAAAATATTTTATAAACATATTTCTTAATAATTATGTAATTTTTTTCTATAAAAAGTAATATTTTGCTGAATATTTTTTGATATATAAAAATAATAAAAAATTAAAGATAATAACAGTGGACTTCCGTACCGCTCTCGAGGTTCTCCTCTTGGCGCGTTAAATTTTTTAAAGTGGAATTTCGCTTGAAATCATATTGTAACATATTTTTAAGACCTATTTTTTTGGTATGTGAAACTCAAACAGATATATTAAAGTTATATTGCATAAGAACACACGCAGATGAAAAATTACATCAATGTGTGACCGTGCGCAACAATGTCCCACAATCATGTCATGTTTTTATTTTAACATGTGCCTGAAATGACTTCCTTTTATTCTTTTACAAAAATAAAGCCTTTTTCAAAATTGCGCCACGTACCTGATGCAAGTTCTGTGAATTTATTGTATGGCAAGTATGTATAATTCCGTCTTTTAGATCTTCGACACTAGCCGGTTGCATTGCGTAAAATCTGCTGTTTAAGATGACTGGATACGTAGCGCAATTTTGAAAAAAGCTCTATTTTCTGAAAAAAGAGAGAAAAAAGAGAGAGAGATGTCATTTCGACCACGTATTAAATAAAAATATAATATTATTATGGACATTGTGGCGTACGATTACACATTATAATTTTTTTATTTGCGTATGCCATTACGCAATGTGACTTCAATATATTTGAATTTTACGTACCGAAAACTCGGTTATAAAAAATGTGGTATAATATAGTTTCAGGCAAATCCACTTTAAACAAATCACCTAACGTGCTAAGAATGGAATCTCAAGAGTGATAGAAGTCCATTGTTATTATCTTAAATTTTCTATTATTTCATTTTATTACTTTATGTTATTATTTTATTTTATTATTTTATTATTTTATATGTCAAAAATATTCACTAGAATATCGCTTTTTATAGAAAAATACAATTACATATTCTATCAGAAATATATTTATAAAATATTATCGATTCAAGCAGCTGTCATGCTGGACAGTTTGGATTATAATTGCAGTCGGTAATTATCTCCCGTGATAAAACCTTGAGACAATTATTAAAATTTATTTTGTATAATTATAAATAAAATTACACATAAAGTTATATCTTAAATTATAATAAGATTTATAGATTATATAAAATAAGCTTCAAGACGAATTAAATTCTTAAGTAAGATTTTAAATAAATTCTTAAATAAAATTTATGCGACTTATATATTTGCTACTAATATTTGCTACTATTGACATTTAAATAAATAACAATTTATTTCAAAAAAGTAATTATAATTCTGTTATTAATATTTATAGAAACTTTTAATAACAAACTATTAAAACTTAATATTAAACTAATATTAAAACTAATATTAAAAAATTAATATTAAGCTAATAACTAATAGATAGCATTATATTGATACAATAATGTTTACATTATAATAAATTAACAATAACAATAATAAAATTAAGTGCATATTTATTGTTTCTTACCGTATAGCAAATATTGAATAATATAACACGTGGAAAGACAAAAGGAGAAAAAAAAGCAACATTATTAGAAAAGAAATATTTTATTACACTCAACTATGATCGTTACAGCATATTAATGTACGTATTATTTTTCTATATGAGCGCATAAAACATTTAGTATCTATTCCAATTTTCGTCCTATGAAAGGAATATGAAATCAGAATCTAAAAATAAAGGACTTTCCAACAATTATAGCAGTCAATGAAATAATTTCTGATATGTTCTTGATTACTGATATAATTAGAGCGCTTACTAATGTAAGTAGTCGCTAAAGGAAATCAAAGAAAATCTTTAATCATAAATAACTAATTTATCATTGATTGACATATTTTCGCGGTTAAACAAAAATATAAAAGTTACGCCCGACTTATGTTGAATATATCAACCACCAATTATATTACACCATATTGACTATATTTTTAATATTTCGCCTTATAGCTTTGTTCATTTTCAGATAGCTAAAACGCGATTACGATGTTGAATTAAAGTCTTAACAGCAAATGACGGACATTACTTTATTTTTTCAATATGTAAAATGAAAAGAAAGTAATTTGAATTGCTCATCATTTTTATCTGTACGTTATATTATTCAATTTATTTAATGAAGTTGTTTATAATGTTATCGACAAAAAATTACATTTGCGTTTTCTTTCTCTTGCTCATAAATTGTACTTTTATAGATTCTATTCCAATCCAATTATGAAAGATTCTACTTAAATCCAATTACATTGATATTGCTTGATTAATGGCATCGCTCGCATTATCATGGAATAATTACAATTTTGGTTTCTTCTTTGTCATTTTTTTGAAATTCTAGTAAGAATCTATAACGCTGATAGTACAAAATACTCAAGAATGGTTTTTCATTTATATATCGTACATTGATAAATATATTGTTGATGGCAATGTAAATATGGCAGAGATCTGCAGTTTGTAAAAAATTCCATTTGTTTTTTTGTTTCTTCTTTTGCTTGTAATCAGTGATGTATATCCTCCAACCCAACTCGAAAGTCACATTGAGCTATCCGGCTATAGTGGAGTGTCCTCTTCTGGGAGTTATTTTGGGGTCGGAGGCGGTGGTGGTGGTCATACAGCACTTCCGGTATAAAAACTCGTCTTGCTAGTTAAACCGGATGCTCGCTTTCTTTTTTCGCATTCCATCGTGCTAAAGGTATTCTGAGCAATTTGCGAGTTCCGTTTTGGATTCTGTAAGGTCATGCTACGTTGACTGGAGTTGGAGCTAGAACTGGTACCAGGTTCTGATACTTTAAGGATACCTGAGTGTATCGTTCCAAAGTTTTGATATATATATTGCGATTGAATGGCTGACACTGAGGCATTTTGATTCTTCAACGTAATCGGGACAGTTTGTCCGGCTAGACTACTGAATCTGGTATCGTAACCGAACGGAGTATCTAATAAGGACTCGTTTTTGTCAACGAAACCGCTTAATCTGGAATCGAGAAGACCTTCTTTGTCGGCGAAACCGCTTAATCTGGAATCCACAATATTTTGATCAGTGTTTCTCGCAGAGAAATCGGTATACCGCTGCTCTTGATCAAGTTCCTTGCTGTCCGTAAAAGCGATCATGTTCTGCTTAGAGTCAGAGAGAATCCGGGAATCGATGAAACCTTCCTTATCAGTGAAACCGCTCAGTCGGGAATCTATAACGCTGCCTTCTGTCTTATCGAAGTTGTATCGCGGATCGATGTTCTTGCCGTCCGGGTACACTGGCAAGACATGAGATAGATCTGCCTTATCGACGTAACTGATGGCCTGTGGATTCGATGCGCAAATATCGGGTGCCGACTTGCAGAGCAACGAAGTTCCTTCTTCAGCTATTTTTTGAGGCGCTAGGACACAGAAGTACGGACTTATTTTCCTCCAGAACAAGAGAGAAAGCGCGCTTATTATTTTATAGAGTGTCCCGCAGCATTTCGGAGTTTTTTTTACTTTTTAGATCATTGGGATTCTTTCGGATCTGAGGATCCTGGCATACTCTTCAACCGTAGAATCTACGGATAATGAATCCCTCGATCTTTACAATCAGATGTTATGATGTGCCGCACCATCACATACACGCGGGACACCCTCTTTAATGATAAGTTCACCCACTTTTTGTTAGTTGACCAAAGGGTCGAGCCTGCGGCAGTCCCGGTGATTTTTGATGTGCCCTCACGAGGTACTCCGAGCTGAATCCTCTCTGTTCCCTCAGTTTTCTCTCAGCGCCCGGAACCATGACTCTTACCTAACAAGAAAAACAGAGAGCATATTAGAGAGAATATCTCTGAACTAAACAAAATATAATTGTAAAACACATAATGATAAAAATAAACTAGGAATCCATTTGCGTAATTTTCGATGTATGTTATTTCAGTGGATTCTAGTGGGTTCAAGTGGATTCCTAACTAAAATTGAGCGAGTTGATTCGCTACGAGAAATTTAATCGACAATTTCACCATCTCCTCGACCGTAGAGAACCGCGCCATGTAACCGGACATCGTTAAAACGGCTGCCACTTCCGCGAGCATCAGCGCTAATCCTGAAAGCTGTAAGCACCAGCCGTAGTGGTATTGAGGTAGACTGTTATCATCCATTTGCATGCCGGCCGTGGATGGCAAACTATATTTTCCCGATAACTCTAGTGATGCGTCCGACAATGCTGATGCTAAAACTATCAACCCGCCGCCTAAGGAGAGTCCTGGAACAGTCATACATAAATTTTACATGTATCGTGACGTATATTGAACATAATATATAGTGACAAAGATAAATATAATTTGATTTTATAATAATTGACAATTAGTTCATCATGTTTGTCTTACAAGGGAAGTGATGGAAGTGTCCCTCACCGATTTTAATTTCAAATATGTTAAAATATAAACAAAAATAAGACACACATATTCTTTTTATCTGTGTTCTCGCACGTTAAGGGAGTGAAAATCCCTTGAAAAAAATCGGTTTTCTTTTCCGGAATAAATATCATCCAAACCGTTAAAAATATGAAAAATTAATTTTAATTTTAAAAAGTTTTATGGCTACAAGTGTATTTTATAACAACGCGTCCGAATTTTGCAAAAATATTATATTTTTGATCACACCCCTCCACCTAATTTAAAAAAATTTTAAATTTTTATAAGGACAAAAATTAAAGCAATTTTTATGCTGAATACAATGACCTATAATAAATTTTTCGAAATCGCATTTTGGAAAATGAGCGAGAAAGCCTCTATATACGCGCTCCATACGTATTCGTCTCATACCGCTGCGCGGGACAGCGTTAAGACGAATATGACGCAGTTTGTCAGTACAGTATCAGTGTAACAATAATTATTGAAATAAGAGCTTTTTTATAATAATAATAATAATAATAATAATAATAATAATAATAATATAGTAATAATAATAATAATGATAGCAGACCTTGTTAAATGGTATTCAAATATTTTTGATGCTGTATCAAAGAACATTTGAAGCATTTTAAACATTTACAAACAAGTTATAAATAAAGAAATAATTCTTTTCATAAAGTAATTTTCTTTTATTTAATTTTGATCGTAGAGCAGTTATGACAATGTTATAAATATATTTTATCGATCAATATTTATATTTTGTATTGTAATATACCGACGTCATGCAGAAAAGAGATTTGTTTACGCATAGCTTTATTTGCATATGTGCAAGAAAATCATTACACAAGCTTTCTTAATCCGATGCTAAACAAAAATAGATTTATAAATTTACTGAGACATAGTTTTATTTGCCTACATTAGTCATATCATCATTAATATAAAGGAGCGCAGATCGTTACAATGAATTCAGATTTAAACTTGATATAAAACAGAGCAGATTGTTATAGTGAATAGTTTTATAATTGATTTTGTTCTGTAAAGTGATTAGTTATCAATTAATACGAGTAAGTAATATGAGGCTTAACGCTTTTGACATATCAGAAGCAGAAGAAGTAGAACTTATTGATGATAAAGAAAATTACACCTACAATATAAAAGAAATAAAATGTGATATTGATGGTATTTGAAAAAGGTAAAAAATAATACCAAGTTCACGCGCCCCTTTTCTTATTTATGTAAAAGAAAGAATTTTATACAAAAATTTCTATCTACAAAAGTCTTTTTAATAATAAATTTCATATTGGTACAAAAGATGTGATATGAAGAACTGGCGTCAACTTCTAATTTAATAAAATAAAAAGAGTTTTACATTGAAATACATTTTATTTTGTAATTCATTTTTATTTGAAAAATCGTTTCATTATTTCTACAAAAAACGTGATATCAAAAATTGACACAAACTTTTAATTATATGAAGTAGAAAAGAAACTTTGCAAAAGTGAAAAAAGATGTTATCAATCCAAAATTAATGTCAATTTGTAGTTGTCAAAAAAATTTTATTGAATTATTATACTTGTGTTTATATAAAAATAAAATATAAAAGAAAATCTGAAAGAATCTCTGTGTAAGAAAAAAAAAACGACATACAAAAACTTGGTGCGTCCGGATCGCATTAAAACATATACGTACACACTTACTGTATTATATACTGTATTATGTTCAACATTTTCTTGATATCAGCATCGTTTTTTAACACGATTAACTTCCAAATTTTCTTCGTATCGGTACCGTTTTTTAGTACGATTATCTATTAGATTTTTATTATATAGGCAGCGGTTTTTAGCATGATTATCTT